>NC_143579.1:123402110-123561058 GCF_048544385.1 Mastigoproctus giganteus | reverse complement strand
GATATAAACAAATATTTGTAAGTTTCTTTTTCTTTGATATTTTTGTTTTGTTATATTCATTGTATTATTTAAATTATTTTATTAATAAATATATGCAAATCGTAGACCACTGCAATAGTAATTTTTATAAATGCATAAAGATTGCAGAGGCATAGCAAGGGGCTGCAGAGGGGAGTTCCCCCCCCCGGGCGCCCAAACTGATGGAATTATCTGTCGCAATCAGGGGCGCCAGAAAGACGCGTTGCCCCGGGCGTCCAGAATCCTAGCTACGCTACTGAAAGATTGTGTAGGCGTACACTTTTTTACTCTGTGTACTATATACAGGGTGTCTCAAAAATATTGGAACACACGTTTAGGGGGAGGTAGGTGACATCTAAAGGAATGTGAATCGCATAGGAACCCATAACTGGAAACGTCACGGGAAAGTAGTAGCAGAGGCACAAGAAGCAGAAATGACACAAGACAGTAATTAGTGGCAGACATTTATTTGACATAATATTAACAATGGAGTACGAGATGGATGCATTTCATGATGTTACACGGTCGAACACACCTGGAGTTTCTTTGACAGTAGCAGCACCGCAGACGAGTCTCGCCACGAGATCCATTTCCGTCTCCACAGGCGATTCATACGCAGTAGATTTGAGGGGGGCCCCACAGAAAGAAATCAAGACTCGATATATCAGGTGAGCGTGGGGCCAGGCAACGGGTCCACCACGGCCAATCCATCGATGCCCAAAACGCCTGTTCAAATGGTCACGAACACACCATCCATAATGGGCAGGCGCCCCATCATGTTGAAACCAAATGTTGCGTCTCACAATTGCTGGAACATCGTCAAGTAACGCTGGTAGAACTTGTTCAAGAAAGATCCAATATTTAGCAGAGTTCGTGCGGAATGGTAACAAGTATGGGCCGACTAAGTAGTCACCGACCATACCTGCCCACACATTTATTGCGAAGCGATGTTGTGCCGCATGGGGCGCACACCGTGTGGGCCCTCTGCTAATCCATACACTAGGTGCATGTCTGCCAGCTCACAGTTCGTATAACGATGCATGCTCTTCGTGCGGCGACTACTTATTGAATGAGTAAACCAGAAATTTTCCCTCTCGCGAACTGATGAACAGCGCCGTGTACTCACTTACGGTGACGTTTCCGGTTATGGGTTCCTATGCGAATCACATTCCTTTAGATGTTACCTACTTCCCCTAAACGTTTGTACCAATATTTTTGAGACACCCTGTATATATATAATTGTTTATGTAATTTATATATATATACCTTTTGTTTCACCTACGGTTAATTCATTATTTCGTTAACTAAATGTTACCTTTGGGCCTCTGACGCTGCATATACAAGTCCAGAGATTTTGGGTTAGCATTAGAGGCATATGATGCAAGAAAGCAAGCTTATGCAGCATCAGCCAAAAAAAAAAAAAAAAAAAAGAAAAAAGAAAAAACCCACTTCACCCCTCCGTTCGTTCGAAATACCTGTCCAGCTGAGCCTTAAATTTATTTAGGCTATCAACTTCCACAACAAGGGATGGAAATCTGTTCCACCAACCAACTACCCGCTGGATAAAGGCAAATTTCCGCATGTCTGTCCTACATCTGTCTTTCCTCAATTTGAATTTATGCCGTCTCAGGTGATTATTCTGAGCAAGAGGAAGAATCCCATCAGCATTGAACATGCTCAGACCATTCAAGGCTTTATACACCTCTATCAGATCATCTCGCTGGTGCTTAGTCTCCAGACACTGTATGTTGCAAAACTTAAGCCTTTCTTCGTAAGAGCAATCCTTTGTTCCATTCAGTAATCTTGTTGCCCTTCTCTGTACTCGTTCCAGCAGCTCTACATCCTTCTTGAAATGAGGCCTCCAGACCTGTATACAGTATTCAAGGTGGGGCCTGACCATTGCCTTTTACAAGGGAATAATCACCTCCTTATCCCTGCTAGAAAAATTCCTGGTATATTTCATTGACAAGACACCATGAGCTACTCTTGCAGCCCGTCTGCACTGTTCAGAGAACTTCATATCTGCCTGCACAAAAACCCCCAGGTCCTTTTCATTCTCTACCACTGTCAGTGTAGTACCACAGAGTTGATACGTTACTCTGGGGTTGCTGTTTCCCATATGTAGTACTTTACATTTGTCAATGTTAAACTTCATTTGCCACCTCTCAGCCCATCTGCTCAATTTTTTCCAGATCCTGTTGCAGCAGCATAGTGTCAGTAGTGTCCTTGACAACCCTGCCAACCTTTGTATCGCCTGCAAACTTGGACATTAAGCTTGATATACCATCATCAATATCATTTATAAATACAGAAAACAATAATGACCCAACACTGAACCCTTAGGGACTCCACTAATAACATTAGTCCACGATGGGAAGACGATTCTCTGTCTTCTCCCCAACAACCACCGCTTTATCCATAGCAGCTATTTGCCTCCAATGCCATACTGCTCCAATTTGTGCAGCAGTCTTCCATGTGCAACAGTATCAAAAGCCTTGTTCAGATCCAAGTATATAATATCGAAGTTATTCCCTGCATCCAGTTCTTTTGTGACTGCATCATAGTATCCAATCAGATTGGTCAGGCAAGACTTCCCCTTTACAAAACCATGCCGTGTCCGAACTATAACTGAAGTCTTGTCTAGATGATCGTGCGGTGCTTCTTTAACCAGTGCTTCCATTAATTTTCCTGGAACAGAAGTTAAACTCACAGGTCTATAATTACTTGTGTCGGCCTTTGATCCTCCTTTGTGAATTTGGGTCACATTTGCACATCTCCAGTCTGTGGGTACCTCCCCTGAGTCCAATGAAGCTCTCATAATTATGGCTAAGGGTTTGTTTACTTCCTTTGCTGCCTTCTTTATATAACTGGATAGATCCCATCCACCCCAGGTGCCTTTCTTGTGTTTATCTTCAACAATTTATCCTCCTCTTTACTCTCAGTAATTACAAGATTCTCTAGCTTACTGCCAAAGTTTAATACACCTCTGGCATTCCCCTCACTGACTAACTCATCAGGTGTAAATGTCGATGCAAAATATTCATTTAGTTTGTTAGCTACCTGAGCAGGATCATCAACAGTTGACCCATCGATATCAAGTGGACCAATCTGATTTATCCCTTCCTTCTAGAGTTTACATAAGTAAAGAACTCTTTGCCGTTTTTCTTTGCATCCCTTGCCAAAGATTTCTCGTAATCTGCCTTTGCCTGCGTAACCTCCTTTGTAACTTGTTTACAGATCAACTTATGTCTATCATAGGCTTCTGTGTCACGTGTTAATTTATATGTATCCCATGCATTTTTCTTCTCTGTCAATATGTCTCATTAGTTCATCCGACATCCATTTACGCCTAAACCTTGAACAATATTTCTTAGTTGGTATGTAAAGCCTAGTAGCTGCCGAGATAAGTTCTTTGAATGCTTCCCATTTTGAATTTGCTGTTTTTAACATCTTCAGTTGGTCCTGTCTCAGACCATCGTAGTCGCCTTTACGAAAGCAATAACCTTCCCTTTACCCCTGACGGTAGTTACCTCTTTGAGTGAATCCCACTTCAGCACACTGTGATCACTGCCACCTAGTGGTTCCTTTATCTGTAGATTCTTAATGCATGAAGAATCACTACTGATAATCAGATCAAGAGTATTACTCCCTCTAAATAAATAAAATTTTCTGTTTATACTCCGGCACGACAACCAAGTCAGTAGAGTTTACAATAAATCGTCAATACAAATATTTATCGTATTTAGTAGTCACGGGCTTGAACCCCGGTCCACTCAAGGAACGCGTGCTATGTACTCTCGCTCCTTACCACTCGGCTACGTCAGGCCTAGTTGCCTCCCGAATATGCCGATGTAGAAAAAAATCATCCAATAAATCCACAAAAGCCTTGCTAGTGTGTGAGTGACCAACCCACAAATTCCAGTCAATATCTGGGAAAATAAAATCCCCCATTATAAGACTCTTTGATGTACTGGCCCACTCTATTTCCCTCTACAGTTTCTTATTATACTCATCAGAGTCATTAGGCCTATAGCACACTCCTACTCTCAATGCTTATGTCGACTGGCTTCACTTCCTTGGATGTTATGTTTCTTAACTAATAGCTAACTCCTCCTCCCTTCCTATCCTGTCTATCCTTTCTGTACACACTGTACTCCCCAAATTCCAGTTCTGCATTCCTTCTATCTGTGTGACACCACGTCTCTGACATCCCAACAATATCCGCCTTTGATGCTTTGAGCAATACCTCAAATTCATCAAATTCATTTACCAAACTCCTAGCATTGGTGCATACGCAAGTATACATGCACCTATTTCGATTTTTAGTTACCCTAACACAACCCATGTGTTTACTTGTACCGAAATGACTCCCAGCGGTCTCTGAAATATCCTGCATCTTGTTTTTCAGGCTTCTGCTCATTCCAATAGAAGCAGTGCAAGAATCACTTTCACCTTTGCCAGTGGCTACTGTTAATCTATTAGTCTTTGTATCCCCCCCAAGCTAGCAATTTTCCGACCCACCTAACACTGCCTCGATGGCATCAGCAAATATTCTTGCACCCTTTCTCTTTAAGTGTAACCCATCCCTGTAGAATCAGTCTCTCCTGCTAACAAGTACAGTCCAGGCTGAAAAAAAGGGTTAGCTAGAAATGAGTGAGACAACTGACAAACACATGAAAATTGCAACATGTTTAATTCTAGGAAACTGACTCATGTACATACAAATTTTTCAATAATTCCTAATACAGGCAACCTTCACTGGGATGTACAGTTACAAAAGTTCCTTACTATATCTCATTACCAGGAAGATTTATTTACAGTTCCTTTAAAACATAAATTGTGTTTTTCCTTCAACCTCACAGGCTAATCAAGTCATTCACAGTTAGGATTTCAGAATACCTTTCCCCAGGACTATCTATATCTTGACTAGGTATAATAATACTAACAGTACTGTACTTACAATTATTTGTCTCCTTCTCCAGATTGGGCCAGCTCCTTGATTTTTGGACGACTTTCCATTATGGTCTTCAAATCGGATTCCTTTGTTCTGTACCAAAAAACTCACCAACCAACTCTCTCTCCCTTTCCCGCCGAACAAATCCTTATATATATCCCATTTGGTCCTAAAATCTGCCCCCTTTTATTTTAATATAATCCCCGATTAATTCCTTCATCCTTGACCTTCTCCTTATATTTCTCCTGGCTCGGACTTTTTCGAGGAATTCTGACCTGCCCTTCTTTCTGTAGGTCGAAGTTCACCGTCCTTCTGAGAAATTTTTCTCCCCCTTAAGCACCTTCCTAACGGTTAATACCTGATCCTATTTTAATCTTTCGTTGACGGGTATAATTAAATGTTCGCCGAATCAGTCTAATTTTTAAGAATATATATCCAATGTTAAATGGATATATATTATTATTTTATTTTATTTATTTATTTTTTAGTAAGCCAAAGCTTACAATTGACTACCTGCATATAACGGGGGTGTAGTTATAACACGTTTGCCCCACGCGTAGGATTGCTTAGTTCCGGCTACGCACATAAATACATGAGAAAACGTTTGCATTGCGAACGTTTGCTGCGTTTCTAACTTGGGAATGCGGTCTAATCCTCCTCTCCACTCCAATGTGAGTAGATGAATTGTTGAAAGAACATGCAGCAAAGAACATGATGTAGCCCAGTGGTCAGGAGCGAGAGTGCATAACACGAGTTCCTAGATTGGACCAGGGTTTAAGCCCGTGACTACTAAATACGATAAATATTTGTATTGACGATTTATTGTAATCTCTACTGACTTGGTTGTCGTGCCAGAGTATAAACAGAAAATTTATTTCCAAAAGCCAAACTCATAACTATACAATAACTTGCGCGAGATCAGAAGTAATGGTGGCATTTGACAAATGAGAACCCTCACGATTACGCTGAAGCTCCTCTTCGTGGAAGATTACCCTGTGGTGTAGTTGTAGGTCGCGATTTTTCATTGGTCTGTGTTTCTTTGACGGAGAAGTTAATGGAGAAGTGTTCGTGGTAACTGGAGAAAGATATGCTAGGACGTTGTCGGCAAAGTTTTGCCTGATTTAGGTGAACAAAAGGTGTTCTTGATAGATACGCATTCCAGCAAGATGAACTCTCCTTCTCAAGATCCCATTTCTTGGTTTTGATATTAAATAGCTTTCGTAGAGTTCCAGTATAAATCTTTTGGCTCTAAGACTTCTCGAATGCTTACGATTCTTAAAAATTATTCTATTAGTGATAAAATGATTCAAGGAGTCAAGCTTGTCCATTATTGGCAAAAAAAAAAATAATAATAATAATAATAATAAAAATAAATAAATAAAAACCACTTCGTTTGCTCATCCCTTTTGATGATTTACTTAAATTTATTGGAACTGCTCATGTCCACAACAACAGATGAAAGCTTATTCCATTGGCCAATTTTCTTTAACGATTTATCGGTTTAAATGTAGCTCCTTGTGTGTGTTGTGTGTCGTCTGAGAGAGAGAGAATGATTAGACCTTTTAAAGGTCTAGATGCTTCATTTCTGCTAATTTTTTTTTTTTTTTTTTTTTTTTTTTATCTAAACTCCAAACACGAGAGGTGTTAGAACCTATAGTACTTAGTACCGTGCTTGGGTGGAGGTTAAGAACACGAAAGAAGATATTTGTTGACATTGGACTTGAACTTCTGTAGACTGTACTTTTCAGGAAATACGTATGAAGGAAGGTTGTTCCAGAAAACGGCAGTTGAATGAATAAACGAGGACGATGAAAAGTTGGTTCTGTGAGTTTGAAGTTGGACAGTAAATGGATGTTTGCTGGTGGCGGCACGTTCGGACTGTTTTGAAAGAGAGAGCGGGAATTATAGAAGCCAATTCAGAAGAACAGGGCCCATGGAAGTATCTGTAGAAGAGGCATGCAGCAGAAACAGTACGTCTATGAGAGACCGAGTGGAGAGACTGTTAGAGATGAATCATTAATTAACCTAACTGCCCTCTTCTGAATGGAATCAAGAAGCCTGAGAGAGGTTTTGGGGGCACCACCCCAGATGTCGGAACAATATTCCATGGCAGGGCGGATTTGCGATTTATACAGAGTGAGCAGCTGTTTAGAAGAAAAGTAACGCCGAGAGCGAAAGAGAAAACCAAGTTTTTTAGATGTAGAGGAAGCAATATTTGTAATGTGCTTGTGCCAAGAGAGAGACTAGAAGTCAGAGTAATCCCCAAAAGAGATATATCATTTTGCCTTGGAATCGGAGTGTCATTAAAGATAAGCATAGCAGCAGAAGAATCCTTTTTGCGAGATATAAGAGAAGACTGAGTTTTAGAAGGGTTGAAATCAACTAAATTGACTTTGCCCCACAGGAGAATTACCCGAAGATCGGCTTTTAAGGAATTGGTAGCATATTTTCGAGAAATTGAAGCTGATTGAGCAGGACAAGGTTTCTCAAAATGGAAAGTGGAATGCAATGTGCTATCATCGGCAAAACTATGGATAGGATTTCCAGTCAATGGAAGAAGGTCATTAATATACAAGAGGAAAACAGTGGGGGAAAGAACTGAACCTTGGGGGGACACCGGCATTAGTGGAGAAGTTAGAAGACAGAGAGCCATCTACCATCACCCTCAGTGAGCGATCAGAGAGAAAACTGGATAACCAATTACAAAAAACAGTTGGCAAACCATAAGATGGAAGCTTGTTTAGAAAACCTTTATGCCAAACACTACCGAAAGCCTTTGAGATGGCAAGAGCAACTACTTGTGTTTCACCGAACCTTTCCATTGAATTAGTCCATAGATGGGTAACATAAGCCAGAATATCACCAGTGGATCGACACTGACGGAATCCATACTGACATTCTTTGATCAGAAGGTTTCTAGGTAGTTTAAGAGTTGGCGGTTAATTGATTTCTCCATTAGTTTAAAAAGAGTAGAAGTAATTGCAATGGGACGATAATTGGATGGGAGAGATTTGTCACCCTTTTTAGGAACTGGCTGGATATTAGCAAATTTCCAAGCAGAAGGAAAAACACCTTTGGAATAAGAAAGTGAAAAAAGGCGGCAAAGAATAGGAGTAAATTCAGGAGCACGGGTTTTGATAACAAGTGGAGAAATACCATCAGGACATGGAGCTTTCTTAGCATCAAGATACCAAGGTTTAGATAAAGGACGAGATTTTAAAGTGGAGTGTGGTATGAAGGATTCCATTCCTGCAAGAATAATTTCACTGACACGATCTGAGCAAACGTTGACATCAGAAGTTTTGAAACAGTAATCCGACCAAGGAAAAGAAGAAAAGAAGTCTCGCAGGTCATCCCATTTTGCATTCTCGTAATGCCAAACAACACGAGGTTGGGAATAGCCATGAGATAAAGGCTCCATGAACAATCCGTGCAAGGTCATTAGTAATTGCAAAAGCCTCAGCAATCTCGACTAGCTGGGTCGGTGTGACTAGAAAACGGAAGCCAGCTGGAGTTGTGAATATTAAAATCACCAAGGAAAATTACCTCACTGTTAGGAAAGGTGGACTGGAGGAAGTCAACGACTTCCAAGTGATTAGTGGAATTGGGAGAACGGTAGAGACAACAGATGAATTTGACACAGTGAGGTAGAGAGATTTTAAGCCAGAGAAGATAAAAGAGAGAAGATCCAAATTGCCAAGTCTCTGACAGGGAATATCAGAACGGACATATGCACAAGTACCACCTTTGAGACGAAAGGAATCATACAGTGAATAATTTGGGTATCTGAGATTAGCAGTAGTTGAATCAACCGATAACTGAGATTCTGTCAGAAAAAGTACATGGGGTTTGGCAGATTGCAAGTGGAAATGGACATCGTTGAGATTAGAATTGAGACCACGTATATTTGTGAAATGAATTAGGAAGTGCTTGGGAGGTTTAGATCTTTTCGCAGATAAGCTTGCGCTATTAGTTTGACAATTCATGGTGTATTCAATAGTAAGAAAAAGTGGGTGAGACATGCTGTATGAAGTAATGAAATTTTTGGATTTGGCGTACATATGGTAAGGATATACCCAGATCCTTGATAACGTTGCCTCGACAATGCTCCCAGCATACACACTACTCGGACTCCCTCCAGTCACTATCTGGCAGAGTAGAGGTAGCAAGATTATACACTAGCTGATCTGGAAGCCTCCTATAGAGTTACCAATAGGTTTGGTCCGGTGTACTAACTAGCGGCCGACCTGCGAACACCGTTTTAGAGCTGTACCCTCGAAATGTAAGGAATAATGGATCTCGCCACGATGTTCATCATAACCTCAAAGGTCATGAATCATACTGCATGATGGAAGAGATATGGAAGGGTAGATCGGACCTTAGCTCTAGAGACTAAACATGGGTTCCACCAATTTAAGCCTTCAATAAGCAAAGTGGTGGTATTGCACCGGTTGATGAGAGTCATCTACTACCTAGAAGGTTAGGTTAGGTAAGTCCTAAACATTTCATACTCTGCAGTTTACCGAATCCTGATCTTTCTTGTAAAGATCTCGTTGCTCTTTTCAGTACCCATTCCAACAAATTTACGTCCCAAATGAAGTGGGCAAACCCTTTTGTGTTATTCTAGATATGACCTAACTGTTGCTTTTTACAATGAGATAATTACCTCTGTTTCTGCTGGAAAAATTCTCTATAAAATTGACAGAACTCCATAGGTTTTCTAGCAGCTTGTGTGCACTGGTCGGAGAAATTCATGGTGGAATGTAACTAACATAAAATTAAATTAAATTTTCTGTTTATACTCCGGGACGACCAAACGGTCAGAGGAGTTCACAAGATAGACAGAATACAAGAAACAGCACCGTATTCAGCAGTCACGGGCTTGAACCCTGGTCACTCAAGGCACGTGTACTTATGCACCCGAGCGCCTGACCACTAGGCTACGGCGGCCTTCTGTTATCCCTAGGTCTTCACGCTTATCAACTACTTTGAGTTATTCTAATGTTTAGCATTCCTACTAACCACATGCAATACTTTGCGTTTATCAGTAATAAATCTCGTTTGCTACTTTTCAGCCCATGTACTTTATTTAACCATGTCTTGTTGGAGTAGCGTAAACTGATTACTGCCATTAGCCGCGACGCCTCCATAGCCAGGTGGGAAGGAGCAGCGGTGCGCAGCACACGCTTCTTGATTAGACTGGGGTTCGAGCCTCTCACCAACAAGTACGGAGGATGGGGAAAGGTCAGGGAATGACCACCGCATTTCCCGGAGCAATATGGCCTTAGTTGCTAATGCTCCTAAAAACCAAATAACAAACAAACAAGCCATTAGCCGCCATGCCACCTTTTGTATCATCTGCAAACTTAGAGGAAAGTTGATCGAAATCATCAATCAATATCGTCAATAAATATTAGCAAGGTAATATATTCAGTGCGTTACACTTCAACTGTGGGAGGGGTGGCATGTGATTTAAATTATTTTTATTTTCCCCTCAGTATCGCGACAGCGGCAATCTTGCCTATATGTTAAGGCAACGGCTCCCCTCAAGCACTTATTTTAAAGGCCCACAAATTTTCTATTTTCTGATCACTGCACTAGTGATCAGAAAATTTTCCAGGAGATGAGGGTTCGCGCCCCCTTGTTTTCTTTTTTTACAATGTGTATATATATATATAGGGTAAAAGATGCCTATATCTCGTGAGCCAATTGAGTACACAACATCAGAAAATAAAATATTTATTATACAAATTAATATTATATACAGATAAAAATGGTTAGTTATCACAATTGAAAATCAACTTTACTAATTTAAATTTTGAATGATAAAAACTCTTAATTATACTACAGTACAAGGCTACCTTTACTAATTGATATCCATCATATTATAAGCTGAGCTTCTTCTATCCAATATCTATTATTCTCCTTTTATCTCTAAATGTATTACTATTAAAAACAAATTCCCTTAGCCTCATGTCTTAAAATTTCCAAAAAACTCTCCTACCTTTTTAACCATCAGTTGATTATTCCTTTATCTCATTTAATTCCTTGTAGTCTTATACTGCCTGGTCTTATTATTCATCATTTTTATAGCTCGCTTCTGCTCATATCACTTCATTTATATACATATCATTCATATAATAACCATAACATTTTCATTATTATTATTATTCACACTCCGGTATTTTTAACATTACATATAGATTTGGTCAGTTCTGTTCCAAATTTAATGAAGTTCTGAAAATTCCTGATCTGAGGACCTGCAGTCATCACTTTGGAAGTCTTTCCTGGAACTCGTCAGCTATTATCTAATCCGCTCTTCAGCTGAACTAATCATATCCCTTTCTTCATGTCAGGAATCCTCCCCCATCCACAATCATGATGTGAGGGTGCTAGCTGGTAGGGAAGTATATTACACCATTCTTCAAAACACCGATTTTCACACACATCTCCCATCACTTTTTATTCCCCCCCCCTCTCTCCGATTCTCACAAAAAAAAAAAAAAAAAAAAATCCTTCGAATTTCTTATATTCACTTTACTAATTTTAATTTAGCCAATCGCACTGCTATTTCTCAAAACTCCTGTTCCCATACGACTGCGTTTAACTCTGTAATCTAACTCTTTGTTCCCTACTCAACGAAACTCGTTTACCTGTTTTCCTTCAGCCCTCCTGCTGGCAGCATCTTTCAAATTATAAATCCCAAATGTCTTACCTTATCCAAACCACCTTAAGTGGTGCATTCTAATAGTATATATATTAAGATGTCCAGCTGCTTAGCATCCTTAAGTGCTTTTTAAAGTAATTACCCTTAATCTTATTCTTCCTGCTTTTAAGATTTTCAAGTTCTCCACTGCGTCTTTTGTTGGTTGTTTATTTCAGAGGTTTAATCCCAACCTTACTTTTCCACGCCTGTCCATGCAGTGTTTCTCGTTAAGCATAATACAGCTAATCCTTCCCTTATTATTCTTATTCTCTGAATAATAAAAGTGATTACAGTTTTCTTATTAATTATATTACTAAGGTTATAACTTTACAGGACATAGAATTTAATAAAATACTCAATTAATAAAATTACTGTCACTTGATGAAACAAAGTTTTACATTCTTTAAACTTATCCGTTCACTTTTATTACAATTGTATAATATTTTTACTCTTTTTCCCCATATAATTTTTTTCAAGTCTTGTTTTTCTCTTTCTATATTTCTTCTCAAGCAACACCACGTTTCGAGTCTTCATAACAACATACGCGAAGAGTGTACGGACCATGGCCTCGAACCTTTTTCGAACAATGGGCCAAATCAACAAAAAACGTATAAAAAGTAAGATTTAATGAGCTGCAACTATAATTCGAGACATCCGGGATCCGTGGAACTTTTAAAAAGTTTAAACTTAAAATAAGCAATTCTGTCGTTATTTCAGCATTGACAAAAAACAAAACAAACACCAATAATTCTAGTTGTAACATTTGAAAAGACGTCTGATGTCTGTGCGATTATTTTGTTTTGTAAGTATAATAAATAAATCATTTTTGATAAATTTTTATATTTATAAGCGTATTCAAGTAAATAAAATAGATCTGTATTTCAAAAATAAAATTTATTAGTGTGAGAAACAACATACTTGATAACTATTTTAATAGTTATGCTCAATTAATATTATAAAATAAAATATTTTAGTGCGACTTTTGAACTTTGTGTTCTCGGCTAACGTATTTAAATATGGAGTGTATTTGGTTTTTTAATTGTACTACAGTTTTCAGACTTTCGTCAGTCAGCCTTCTTCTGTGTTTACTTTTAATAAAATTCATGGAAGAGAAAAATTGTTCACAATTGTACGTCGAACCAAAAAGCATCAAAATGCCAAAAGCATGCTTTCTTGTATTTGAATAATTAGTCGGAAATGAGTTCCAGCATCTGAATGTCATGTCCTGTGGTGTGTGTCCTCTATAGTTGTTTGATTTGTTTCAACTCGTGTTACCTTTTCTTGAAGTTTTTCTACACAGATACTTTTATTTTTAATATCCAGAAGCTCTATTTGTAGTTCTGCAATAGATATTCATGAAAAATTTGATGCAGAATTCAGTAGAATCTTTATTGTATAGTTACAATAGTATATACAAATACAATAAAATACATAAAATGCCTTCATAATTATACAGCTAGGGGGTTTACAAATATGATGTTCTACATGTTTAATGACGAACATGGCATTGCCAATGATTAGGAATACCTAATAATACATAAATATCTAATACATAAATACATAAATATCTCTAAATATCTGAATTCTGATGGGATCCTTCCACTTGTTCAGATTACGAACCTTAGGGGGCATAAATTCAAATTAAGAAAAGACAGATGTAGAATAGATGTGCGGAAATTTGCTTTAGCCAGCGGGTGGTTAATTGCTGGAACAAACTTCCATCTGTCGTTGTGGAAGTTGATAGGTTAAATAAATTTAAAGAGGAGCTGGACAGGCATTTGCAGGGAATGGTGTGTTTTTTTTTTTTTTTTTTGGCTGATGCTACATAAGCTCATACACCTGCTTTCTTGCATCACATGCCACTACTACTACTACTACTATTAAAAATATGGTGTTCTGAAACCATATACAATTAGTTAACGAGAGGGTGCGGAGACAAGCTCTTGCATTTGCAAGATTTAATTCATTGATTGCAAAGTCACTTCCTACGAGGAAGATTCCCTACTTACTGTTGATTTGGTCAGTAGAAGATAGAATTGTTCACTTTTCAATAAAGTTTGAACTTGGCACAATTACAGAAAAATCACAATCACATAATTTCTGCAAGGGTAGCCTTCCTATATTTGCCATCCACCACAAAGCGTTTCAGATCGGCATCCAGTCCTTGTGCAGCCTGAAGCATTTGAACAGGCAGAAATCTGTCTGCAATGTGGAGACGATCCAGATTTTACCTAAGGGATGGTGAGACCCTGAAGGTGTGAATAGGGATCCTCCAGTGGCATAAATTTCAAGCGTTTGGAGAGCGAATACAGCCTGTCGTCATCTGCACTGTGGTGTACAGCAGTCTTTTTGTGCAGATCTTATGGTGTAGCCTGGTATGCTGCAGGTTCTGTGCCAACTCTGTAGTTATGACTTGTGGTAGCAGCTGGTGCTTGAAGTTGAGCCATTTCAGAAGCCAATGCTCATCTGCAAAAAGCGGTTGTAGGGGCAGAAGATGCCCAAATTTCTGAGGCAAACGACAGTACTGGGAGAATCATCCTGTAAATATATTTGAGTGATACTGTATTTCCCGATCTCTAATATGAAACAGATGGTGCTTTGCAATCCATCTCAGCTGACTAAATCTTCGATGCATGGACTGCAGTTGTTGATGAAAATTAAGTTTAGGATCAAATATTGCACTCAGATCCTTGTGCTAAGTCACTTGCGGAATGTCAACACTGTTGAGAGATGGCTGTATCTGTGAAGGCTGTTTTTTTTTTTATGGAGAAAGTATGATGGCAGATTTGGCAGGGTTTGATAGTCAACAAGAATTGTGCCAGGTATTCGGAGAAATTTCTGAGAACACTTTATTCTGTTGGTAACAAATTAATGATCACGCATAAGACTTATAGTAATAAGAAATTTGATGTCATCGGCATAACATACGCACTCTTCCCTGTAAAGATCGCTAAATGGGACGATTAGTGCAATGAACAGAAGCCAAGAGAGAACCCCTCCCTGGAGAACTCCAGAAGTGACACAGCGAGAGAATGACTAACATCCAGCTGTAAGGTATATAATTCTGAAGGTGAGGAGTGAGCGGAGGAATCCCAGGGCATATATATCCTTTAACCTGAAGGAACCTTTCCAGTAACTGGAGAAGAGACCCTGCAGAAGTTCAGATTTATTCTCAAAAGCTGCAGAATTTTTGAGGATGCTGATAGGAGGATGGTGACTGTGGATCTGTGCTTGAGGGTGTAGTCAATTTGTGAAGGCATCTCAGGGAGTAGGTGGTTTGAAAAAAACTAGTAACTATTTTTTTTCAAAAAGCTTAAGTAGACTAGACGCCTTAGATATGGGTCTGTAGTGACTGACTGATGTTGGTCTACTGGATTTTAGAATGTCATTACTTCATAAATATTTTGTTGCTGTGGAAAGCAATTTTCTTTATCACAGTATTGTAGCTTGTTAATAGGACATCCAGCAATATACGGACTTAAGCATTTTATCATGAAGTGCAAAACTTTATCGGGACCAGCAGTATCTCAGAGCAGTAATGCTTTGATAGCATTTAACAGTTTCTGGTTGGTGATGACGATATTGTCAAGGATATCTCTTTGGTTGGAATTCTTCAGGACCTGGAAATTGGTGGGTACAGCATTTCAGAACCGAGTGATATGGTCCAGCCACTCCTCAGGTTAAGATTCGACGTGAAACTTGACTGAACATTCACATAGGGAATTTTCCCCTTATCCAACGTGCACTAAAGTAGTTCTTGATGGCTTGCGACTTGGACCGATTAAAGGTGGCTTAACTCTGCAGTAGTTTACCCTGTGCAGTGGGTTGCCAGCTTCCATCTAGAAGGCACACAGGTGTTGCTTCATCATGAAGTCATAGTGGTGAGATGGTGTCCACCACGCATTGCACCTTGAAGTAATGGCAACCCCCTTTTTTAATGTTGCATTGTTAGCTTCAGACAGTCCTACATAGCAATACATGAGAGCATGTATTGTTATGTAAGACTCGTGAAATTGATGTGAAGAGATATACAGTAGTGCTAAAAAAATTGCATTACCTCATTTTTTAGGTCCATATACTGGCAGCTAACCTTTAAGAAATAGCTGAAAGAAAATAATATGAACAATGTACATATAAAACTATTAATTGCAGAAAAATTTACTTTTATGCTTTATGGGTAAATATACATTGAAATAGGCATCCACAATAACAGAATGTTACTTATATTTGTCATCCTAGACCACAGGCAGCTATATAATCAAAACACACACCCCTGCTTTGATGACTGTTGCACATCGTCGTGGCATCGATTGGATAAGGTTCTGAATGCATTCCTGGGAAATCTCATGGTACCAAACACGATTAATGCTCCTGCAGCTCTCTTAAGTGTTTTTGGTTTCTTTTGCATTACTGAAACACCCATTTATTTTCAGTTGGATTGAGGTCTGGACTGTTCCCAGGCCATGGTATTGTGCGAATTGATTTATCTTTCAAACATCTTTGTACCTGTAAACAGTAAAGACAGCGAAATAAATTACATTCATTTAAACCAGAGTTCAACGTTTCATAAATTTAAAACTTTTGCTAATTTTATGAAGTAGTTATTGTTGTGGTAGGGTTTTAGGAGCATTAGCGACTAAGACCATATTGCTTAGTGTATACTGTCTCTGTAAATTGTGTGTGTTCTGAGGTCGATTTTCTGTTTGCCAGACGAACGTTTCCGGGAGAAAAAACCATGTTACCCTCGTTTGAGGCAGCCACGTTGTGAAAAAGGCCCTTAAAACTTCCTCATGCCATCGATGAGACTCGAACTCAGGTCTTTTCCATCCAGTATGGGGAGAACGCCGATTCCACTAACTGTGCTACTTGCTAGGGCTTTTATGAAGCAGTACCTACGGTTTTATCTCTATGACGAGCAGAGACGTCCTGAAAAATGTAATTTGAAACATCCCCATAATGATCTATAATTGTGGGAAGTAATTTTGTCCCGAAAATGTTCCTGTACTCACGGTACCCTTCACAAATTCAAGACAACTAACTCCTATATGTAAAATAGGGCCCCATATCATTTGAGATGCAGAATGTTTCGCTAGATAGAGGCAGGATGAAAATCTTTTCCTGTTCGTCTGCCCGTGCAGCAGACTGTAAGACGAAGAACCATGCAAGTTTAATAGAAATAGACGAAGAACCATGCATGTTAGACGAACTATGCAAGTTGAATTTTGATCCATCAGAGAAATTAATACATTTCCACTGATCCTCAGACCAACCTGGCATGCTCATTTGTCCACTTTAGACACTGGGTTTTCATTTTTTGCGACAAAAATGGCTTTTTTTCTTGGGATACATGCTACTAATCCCGTTGACAACCCAGGCGACAACTCAGAGTTGTTATGGGCCTATATGAGAGCTTGAAGGACAGGGTGGATGCCCTCGAATGATCTAAATTGAGCGGCCCATCAAGCTCTCAGCTGCCCACATCAACGCCAGAGCTTGCACTTGATCATCACGCAACACAGCGGCAACCCCTAAGGCAAAATGCGCTTGTCCCACAGGAACTAGTAGTTGTTGGTGACTCTATTGTCAGGGAAACGGGGAACATGGTATGTAAAAAGGATAGGTGGAACAGGATCAGTGTATGTCTGCCAGGGGCAAAGGTTGATGACGTTGTAGAGCGGATATCATCTTTTAAGGGGCATAAAAGGTGATATTGTTGTACACGTTGGCACTAATGATATTAAGAGTAGGAGACCGCTGGAATTACTTAACAAGTACAGGTCACTGTTGAAAAAAAAAAAAAAAAAAAAAAAAAAAAAGCCGTAAATTAGGGTTGGATTTGAAAGTGTCTGCAATTCTGCCCAGACACGATAGGAGGGAGTATATGATGAGGCCTTGTCGATCAATTCGGCGCTGGAAAGATTGTGCAAGGCTCAAGGGATATAATTTTTTTCAGCCTGTTCTGTACTTGTTAACAGGAGAGACTGCTTCTACAGGGATGGGATACACTTAAATAGAAAGGGTGCAAGAATATTTGCTGATGCTATCGAGGCAGTGTTAGGTGGGTCGGAAAACTGCTAGCTTGGGAGGATACAAAGACTAATAGATTAACAGTAGCCACTGGCAAAGGTGAAAGTGATTCTTGCACTGCTTCTATTGGAATGAGCAGAAGCCTGAAAAACAAGATGCAGGATATTTCAGAGACCGCTGGGAGTCATTGCGGTACAAGTAAACACATGGGTTGTGTTAGGTTAGCTAAGAATCGAAATAGGTGCATGTATACTTGCGTATGCACCAATGCTAGGAGTTTGGTAAATGAATTTGATGAATTTGAGGTATTGCTGAAAGCATCAAAGGCGGATATTGTTGGGATGTCAGAGACGTGGTGTCACACAGATAGAAGGAATGCAGAACTGGAATTTGGGGAGTACAGTGTGTACAGAAAGGATAGACAGGATAGGAAGGGAGGAGGGGTTATGCTATTAGTTAAGAAACACATAAAATCCAAGGAAGTGAAGCCAGTCGACATAAGCATTGAGAGATCAAAATTGAGAGTAGAAGTGTGTTATAGGCCTAATGACTCTGATGAGTATAATAAGAAACTGTACAGGGAAATAGAGTGGGCCAGTAAATCAGAGAGTCTTATAATTGGGGATTTTAATTTCCCAGATATTGACTGGAATTTGTGGGTTGGTCACACACACACACTAGCAAGGCTTTTGTGGATTTATTGGATGATTTTTTTCTACATCAGCATGTTCGGGAGGCAACTAGAGGGAATAATACTCTTGATCTGATTATCAGTAGTGATTCTTCATGCTGTTGTTGTTGTTGTTGTTTGGTTTTTAGGAGCATTAGCAACTAAGGCCATATTGCTCCGGAATATGCGGTGGTCATTCCCTGACCTTTCCGCATCCTCCATATTTGGTGGTGACGGGCTCGAACCCCGGTCTAATCAAGAAGCGTGTGGTACGCACTGCTGCTCCTTCCCACCTGGCTACGGAGACGCCGATTCTTCATGCATTAAGAATCTACAGGTAAAGGAACCACTAGGTGGCAGTGATCACAGTGTGCTGAAGTGGGATTTACTCAAAGAGGTAACTACTATCAGGGATAAAGGGAAGGGTTTTTGCTTTCGTAAAGGCGACTACGGTGGTCTGAGACAGTATTTAAATTCTATACAGTGGGACCAACTGATGATGTTACCAACAGCAAATTCAAAATGGGAAGCATTCAAGGAATTTATCTTGGAAGCTATTAGGCTTTGCATACCAACTAAGAAACAAGGTTTAGGCCTAAATGGATGTCAGATGAACTAATGAGACTGGCTGAGAAGAAAAATGGATGGGATACATATAAATTAATGGGTGACAAGGAAGCCTATGATGGATATAAGCTGGTCTGTACCGAAGTCACAAAGAAGATTAGGCAGGCAAAGGCAGATTATGAGAAATTTTTGGCAAAGGATGCAAACAAAAACAGCAAAGAGTTCTTTACTTATATAAACTCTAAAAGGAAAGGGATGAATCAGATTGGTCCACTAGTTAAGTTGATTTCTGTTGCACACAAAATAGAAAAAAACAATTCATAAAAAGTGCTCGAACTGGTGATCTTGGTGTTCAATGCATAACTCGCACCGACCCATCATTGAATACTGTAGGCATTGGAAGTTCCTAGGATTGGCTTGTATCTCTGCACTTGCTACAACAATCCGTGCTATACGTTCCTCCACTTTGTCAACAGGCGTTTCATACACAAGTCGTTATGTATCCCCAAAAGAAAAAGTCCAAACAAGTCAGATCAGGCGACCTTGCTGGCCAGGCTACAGGCCAGCAAGATCGCCTGATCTCACTTCGACACCTCGACCAATCCATCTGCCTGAAAAGGTTGTATGTAAGTGTGCGCGGAGAAGTCTGTCAAAATGTGGTTGTGTGCCATCATGTTGGAACCACATTTGTGCTTGGACAATCAGAGGAACATCCTCCAACAACTCTGGAAGTGTTTGCTCTAGAAAACGCAAATAGTCGTCCATCTAAACGTGCAGGCATGTATGGTCCAACTAAAACGTTTCGCACAATGCCAGCCCATACATTGACACCTGTGCTGGTGGCCATGTTCAACCATTGCATGGGGGTTATTCTCTGCCCACACATGACTGTTGCGGCTGATGAACAATCCTTCTTGGGTGAAACATGGCTCATCAGTGTAACGCACATTATTGGCAAAATCAGGCTGCAAGTTGGTTTCCTGTAAAAACCAGTGGGAGAACTCGACATGGTGGGCAAAGTCAGCAGGTTCTAGTGCATGCACTTTCTGGCATCGGAAAGGATGTAGTCCAGCTTCGTGCACCACATCCCACACCATACTATGCTTCACATCCAATTGGTGTGCAACGGCTCTGGTGCTGGTAGAAGAAGTATTAGCGAAGATCTGCAAAACCTGTTCCTCAAACCGGGGTGTCCTAGCAGTGCATCGACGTCCAGTATTATGCATATTCACACCGAAAGAGCCACTATCCCGCAATCTTCGGTGTATCGCAGCAAATGTTATGTGGTGAGGCAACCTTCTGTCTGGGAAGCATCAATGAATATCCGTAATTTCTGCAGCAGTGAAACGCCCCATATCTGCACCCGTACTGATCATAATATGACATTACACGTTTATGCTATTAGCCGCAGATACGCATAGGCGCCTCCGTAGCCAGGTGGGAAGGAGCAGCAGTGCGTATCACACGCTTCTTGATTAGACCGGGGTTCGAGCCAGTCACCACAAAATACGGAGGATGCGGAAAGGTCAGGGAATGACCACCGCATATTCCCGGAGAAATATGGCTTTAGTTGCTAATGCTCCAAATAACAACAGCAGATACGCACCACTCCGAGGACCTCTCAACACATGCATACGTTAATGTTGATGGTAGTCGTACGTTCGAGCGTTGTTATGGATTGTTTTTTCTATTTTGGGTGCAACAGCAAATGATTTTTATGCATTAAACGACATTAAATTACCTAATGTGTTCTGATTTTTACAATCCTTTAATAGCGTCTGCTGCTATAACGACTCATTTACGACCTATGTTTACTTGATAAAAAATTTTTCGTTTGGTACCCTCTATCACCTGTTCAAGTTTGTCGGTAGAGTTTCTGGGCACCCTGTATATATAGAGAGAGAAAGTGAAGAAGAAGAGACTTAAAAAAGTATATTGGAGAAGAGTAATAAATATTGTTTACTTGTTATTTTAAGTTTTATACTATAGTTTTAATATTCTCTAAACAACTAAGTTTAAAGTTAAATTATAGAGTTTTATTAAGCGTTTAAAGTAGTAAATCATTGATAAGAAGATAACTGTATTTACGTTTCACTGTTATTAAACTGTAATGTGTGGCAAAGAAAAAATTCGATTAATTTAAATTAGAAATCGAATGCCCATCATGTTACCTAACTTTGTTCACTTTTATAATCTGCAGAAATTTTTATGGTTGCGACCTGGATGTTGACCTTGTACTGTTTAGCGAACGACTGAAAATTTGAATAGCTAGCCTTCCTTCTTCAGTCGGTAGTCTGGCTGCGATGACGGTTGTTTATAAACCTAAGAGTAGAAAGTAAATTCCAAAGAAATGTATATCTACTAAGTGTCTTGTGTTATGTTGCGGTCTTATGACACTGAACTGACAGTTTATTCCTGGAGACCTCTTTGCGTAGCTACTTAGCGTAGTGATAGATAATATTACCAAGACTAAGTGGGTCACTTAATGGAAAGAAAGGTAGAATGCATTGTATACTGTGCACAAGAGTGCTCATACTGCTGCATTTGACAATAAATTAATAAAAGCAATCGATATAAATTCAAGTAGAATTATGGAATTGTGCGTTCCTTTTTAAGGAGTGATTTTTATTGCAAATAAATAGTAAATCAGTAAATTATGTAACATTACAGTATCGCCCTTCACAGCAAAAATGAAAGAGGGAAAACAAAAGCATGCAGGATTAACATAAGTATATTTTAGTAAAATTAAAATATCCGCAGAAAAAGATTAAAGTAACACTCATTGAATTAGGACCCAGGAGATAAATATGACAAAATAAGGTACAGCCTGTGTACCTTATTAATACAAAGATACAGTGGCCCAATTGTTCCAGTGATCTAAGACGGAAGGGTTCACCACCTGGACCAAAGCAGTTACTGTTAATAAATAAACAAATTAGTCACGTGGGCGTAAACCGCGGGCTACTCAAACGCGTATATTACTGGATCCTGGCATTCGATCACTGGGGCACACCGCCTGTTATTCAATAAGTTAATAGAAGTAGAATCCTGCATCGGGTCGGGTACCTGTGGGTTACCCACAGTGCGGGTTGTTTCTCAGACAATTTTGCAGTTCACGGGTCGAGACGCGGAATTTTTTTTTTTTTTTAATAAATAATTCAAGGCCACACGAAACCGAAAGACCAGAATTAAAAGATTCAACAGAAAGAAAAAGGAAGAAAGCAGACCATTCATTTGATGTGGATGATCCAAGCGATGAAAATTTGGGCCTCTACCTCACAAAATTATATCACAGTGAAATTTCCAAAATCAATTTTTGACTGTGAAGAATTTCAGTTGTTGAAGTAGCAAAAAATAAAAAAATAAAAAAATAAAATTTTTTTTCGAAATCTTGCAACTCTGGCTCACTTCATACTTTGCCATCCCTGCCAGCAGTGCAGCCAGTGATATTATAATATGAATAATGTTTTCATTATATCTTTACTATTTATTTATTTTTTAAATTTTTTACATTATATACAATACAAAAATATTAATATTGGTGATGATTGATTTTTGCACTGATGTATAAAAAATTAAGACAATTTTTTTTTTTAATATATCAGTTCTTTTTTGTTTGTTTTTGATTTTCAAATAAATAGTAAATCAATAAAGTAATATTTACAGTAAAACTTAACTAATTCGGAATTTCTATAATTCCAATTTTTTTTTTATGTGTGTGTATTTTATTTATGTATAACGGAAAGCCCGCGTGAGTAGCACAGTTGGTATCAGCACCGTTAGTTCGAATCCCGGCAATGACGTAAGGATTTTTATGGGTCTTTTTCACAAGTCGATCTCAGGTGAAGGTAATATAGTTTTTCTCCAATAACTCAGGTTTTTCGTACAGTAAATCGACTGTAGAATGCACGCAATTTACAGCCATATTATATATAGCGCAATACGGCCCAAGTTGCTGATGCGCCTGCAACAACCAGCCAGCCAGCATAAGGAGAGTTTCCTAAACAAGTATTTAATGCTGGAATTCCGACATTATATTAAAATGGTTTTACGATCACTTTGTAGAAGTAAAATTATTCAAAAGAAAAAAAAAAAATGCAAATTCCAACATTAGGACTTTTCCATGTCGCTGAACATGCTACTGATGGAATTTTACAAAACGATGATGACAATATCAATGTCATTTCTTATTCCCCAGTGTCCCAGCTTTCATAAACCTATGAATCATGGAATAATACTCATCTATAAACGTTTATATTAAAGGGAATTTTTTTTTTTTTTTTTGAAGATTCTGGCAAGAGGGAGAAATGACTGTGGCCAATTTAAAAATTACAATATGAAAACTGCTGTTTGCAACGAATTGCAAGCTTGAATGAAATGAAAAGTGGAGTGCAGTGGTACTATGATTGTATCAACGACGAAGAATATCAAAGCCTGTTGCACAAACAGTAGCAAGAAAGCACATTAATTTGAAGGATGTAAGATGTAACAGGAGGCCAAAGGGCATTCATTAAAGGATGGTGGTTGTGTATGGCAACAATGCACCTTCACAGAGTACCAGGTGAAATTGTGGTCAAAACAATTGAAGTGGGGGTAGAGAATCCATCGAACATGAACCACGCCCAGGAAGGCCTGTGGCAGCGATCACTCCAGAAATGTGTGAAGCTGTAGAAAGCCTTGTGCTGAATGACAGACGTTTAAAGGTGTCCCCAATCTCTAGGGAATGTGACATATCAGAGGGAACAGTTATAACCATCCTCTATGAACATTTGAGGATGACTAAGGCGAGTGCAAGGTGGGTCACCAGATTTCTGATCCCTG
The DNA here is from genome assembly GCF_048544385.1 of Mastigoproctus giganteus. Lineage (NCBI taxonomy): Eukaryota > Metazoa > Arthropoda > Arachnida > Uropygi > Thelyphonidae > Mastigoproctus > Mastigoproctus giganteus. The sequence goes on along the minus strand of NC_143579.1, from coordinate 123,537,295 downwards.
TGCAGAAGCAATTCAGAGTATGGTGTTGTGAGGAGAATTTGTAGCTTATGGAAGTGATCCTGAAATCTTCATCTTCAGAATTGATGAAACATGGGTTCATCACTGGAACCCTTAGACCAAGTAAAAATCAGTGCAATGGAAGCACAGGGGATTCTCCCCCATCCAAAAAAATTTCGGACACAATCTTCAGATGACGAGTTATGGCCACCATTTTTTAGGATGCTGAGGGAATTTTGTACTTTCACTACTTGGAACACAAGCAGACATTCACTGGGGAGTCATATGCATCCCTACTGTACAACCTCAGGGATGTCATAAAGGAAAAATGCTGTGGAAAACTTTCCAGAAGTATGCTGCTTCTTCAGGACAACGCACCAGTTCACAGGTCACATGCTATTGCTGCTGCTTTGAAAGACTGTGACTGTACAGACCTATCCATCCACTTTACAATCCCGGATCCCGCCCCCAGTGACTATTTTCTGTTTCGACACCTCAATAAAAACGTACGTGGATCGCTTTGCTGATGACAATGAACTGAAGTCTGCTGTTTCTGTTTGGCGCCTCCGTAACCAGGTGGGAAGGAGCAGCAGTGAGTAGCACACGTTTCTTGATTAGACCGGGGTTCGAGCCCGTCACCACCAAATACGGAGGATGCGGAAAGGTCAGGGAATGACCACCTCATATCCCCGGAGCAATATGGCCTTAGTTGCTAATGCTCCTAAAAACCAAATAACTACAACAACAACAGCTGTTTCTGCGTTCTTTGATGGGTTGGACAAAGAATTTATTGTTCTGCTATTTCCTCATTGCCAACAAAATGGAACAAGTGTATTAGGTATTAGGTATGTTGAGGGTCTAACGGTTCCTGGGATTTCTCCCATCTCCGCGTATGTTCTCTGTATCGGTCAAGCCAGAGATTTAAAAGTGTGTGGGATATGTACTGTGTAGTATGTTGTGCCCATTGTTCATCCGGCCTGTTAGCCGCCGGGCCCCTAGTGGGGCCCGACGTTACCAATACCAGCCACGAGGAGGCCAGCCGGGTGTTACCAGTGATTGAAACAGTACTCTGGCAGGTCCTGCCACCTACTTTCCTGGGATTTCAGTGGCTAGGACCAAAATAAAAAAAAAATAAATAAAAATAAAAATAAAAATTAGAAAAATAAATAGTCGCGAGGATGTTTTATTGCGTATTTGGGGTTTTGCTTTAGGAGCACTGTTTGGAGTTTTACGCTGAAGGTCTTGATAAAGCCTAATTGGGTCGGGCAAGAATTTTGGTGTGCTTAGAATTTTGATGTAGGGCTAATCGCTGTGTGAGATGACAGATTTGGGTGGGGAGACAAAAGGCTGGGGGGTGAAATAGGAAGCAGAGGGGTCGATAGGGAAGGTTACCCCCCGTTTTTCAGTGGGGCATGCCCATGCCTCACCAGAGGGAAATAGTGTTGGCGAGGAGGAAGGGAGGGTGTGTCTCTCCCCCCCACCAGGGATTAGGGTTTTAAAGAAATCTCGCAGGTGCGAGATTTGATAGCCAGATGGCACTCTAGTTCTGATGTCATTCCATTTTTCATCTTTTTCAGGAACTTTGTTGTGGCGCGCTTGTATCAAGTCAAGATGGTTGGCCGCAGGATTCTTGCTTTGGTCTCTCCCAGGAGGAGTAGCCCTGCGCAGGTCTCTTGAGTTTCAAATGGCGTGTCTATTTCTTCATGCTGAGATTTTATTCTTTTGCTCTTGCTTTGACTCTTCTGTGTCTCTCCTTTATTTTTACTTCGTCTATGACATTTGGTTTGTGATATATCTATTGGGTATTATTGTCCTCCCGAGGATCAGGTTGCATTGAGATAATTGTTTTCCTTCTTGTGAATAATTGTATTGCGAAGTTAGTTAGTGCTGTGTATTCTTCCTGAGTGTCCAATAGTCGGGACTCTTGGTGAATTGGGTTATACTGGATTCTTACAATAAGTCTTGCTCTTATATCTTCATAGTGGTCGCAGTCATGCATGACGTGACTCCAAGTCTCTGGTTCTCCACATGAACAATTCCTGTCTTCTATTATGCCCATTGTGTTTAGTTTATCTCTGAACGGGCCGTGGCCTGTTAATAAGTAGGTAGTGTTGAGGCCCCGGTATATCATGCTGGTGCTTTTGGGTACATTTTTGTTACAAGGGGAAGAAATTTGTGGGTTATTGCTCCTTTGGTGGTTTCATTCCACCTTGTCTGCCAAATGTGAGTTAGGTGCGCATCAATTCTTTTTTGCTTCTGCTTCCAATCATTGGTAACATTGAGGGTTAAGCCGTTAGTTGTGATTGGTATTGCCTTTTTGTAATAATACATTAATCCAGTTCGTACTACCTCTAAGTCAAGGGGCAGTGCACCAGCAATGACCTGAAGCGCTGCCGTACTAGTTGTATTGCTTGCCCTAGTGATGGTGAGTAGTATGTTCCTTTGTATTGTTTCTAATATTTTCCTATTTGTTACTGTGTTAGTCTTCCTCATCCATATAGGTGAGCCGTAGATAATTGCTGGTATAAATAAGGCTTTATAATATAAGGAGAGGGTCCTCTTGTTTAGTATGGAACAAGTGTATTGAAGGGGAGTTATATTGAAAATTAAAAACAGATTTTTGCCTCTTTCTCATTTCCTTCATAGGTAAGTAGATATTTTATTGAACGCCTCTCGTAAGTAGATGCATGAGTACTCTGGCGGGGACAAACGGTGGAGCCTGCGAGGAAAGGCCCCAATTAAAAAAAAAAAAAACGAAAAAGAAAAGAGGATAAACGAACGGGGAGGGGGAATGGACGGGAGGAATGGGTAAGGGAAAACAGGATAAATAAGACGTAGAAGAGAAACAGGAAGAATCCATCAAAAAAAAAAAAAAAAACCTTAAGATTAGGAAACTAAAATCTAAGCTAGAAAGGATAAGTCTTAAGAACTGAAAACTAGGTTTAGAGAACAGATAGCGATAACTACTAGTTGAAAAAAAATTAAAATAATTTTCTATAGCCTAGGAGGGCTAGGGAAGTTAAAAAATTAAGTGAAGTTAAGTTAGGCTAGGCAAGTCTTAAAAAAAAAAAGTATTAATGTTAATACTAAATAAATACAGAATTAAATGCTAGCTAAGTTACAGTTAGGTATAAAAGAAAACAATTAAATTCTGGTTATACCCTAAGTTAATTGGGTTAAGTTAAGTACAAAGTTAATAATTAAATAAAAAATAGAGGACAGTGAGTGGAAATCACTAAATCTGGGTAGCTTATTGATTCATCAGTCAGTTTAATAAAAGCCTTGGGGAAAGGGAATTCCCTTCAGGGGACTCCCTTTTTTTTTTCAATATGTAAGAAGATCCTCAAGAATCCCTCTGGGCCTGAGCAGCCCACCTCTGTCCATTATTCCAATCTTCGATAGCTCCATGGACGAAAGTCCAGAAATGGATGTCTTTGTGATCAATTGAATCCTAGCTGGTTCGTAATTTATACAGTGGGACAGGACGTGCTCCCAAGTCTCTTCCTCGCCGCATAAGCAGTTTGGGTGCTGAGCTAATCCGAGGGAGTGTAATTTGCTGTTGAACTGTCCGTGTCAGATGATCGTTACTGCCAGGCCAAGTATTTGTTCCAGTTTTGGTTGTCCACCTGTGGACTTTCTTGAACTATGGCAACAAACATGGGAAAAAAAAATCACCAAATTGTGTGATCACAAAGCGCTTCCTCCCACATGTAAATTGATTCACCCCAAAGCCCCTCTCTGGTACTCACCTGGACTGCAAGCCGCCTTCATAATCACTGGCCACGGACTCTTCAAACAGAAGATGTTTGAAGGGGCTGTGGCCAGTGATTATTAAGGATCTCCTTCTATCTTTAGGGATTGAAGGGGATCCCTCTGCCACTGTGCTGAACAAGAATCTTGGGCACATCGCATGTATGAGTGCCCCACCTACGACGACAGCAGACATAAATTTATGAATCTAAGGCAAACCCCCTAGGGTCGGATTAAGGATGAAATAGGCCCCCAGCAATATTTAAATTTGAGGCCGCTTCCCCGGCCATATTTAAAATCGAAACCTCTTTAATATATATATATATATATTCCAAATACTACACAGGTTTTTATATTTATATTGTGAATAATAATTCCTTGATAAAAATATAAATGAGGTCAAAAATGTTTTATGTGTTTTGACTTGAAAAATAAAGTAACAATAAAGGCAATTTTAATAGAAATTTTAACTTATTTATTGTACACTAAAAAGGTATAAGAATAAAATTTAAACACTTAACAAGTTAAGTTTAGGTATACTTTTATATTACACATTTTCTTGGTTTATTATTATTATTAGAAATTTTTTTCACTACTTTAGAATATATTTACACTGAAAATGAGGCCACTCTTCGAGTGAGGGCCATGGTCGGTTTGGCCGTAGCGTTAACGCGGCCCTACGTCCCCCGGGATCAAGAATACTTTCTTCTCTCCACGAGAACACCTACAAGGGCTTAGCCAACTTTGCGCAAGCAGTGTTTACCACCAGAAGGAACAAACTTGCCGAATTCAGAGTTGGACAACAAAATCACCCCAAACATAACCTGGTCGGGACAGAAGTTTTTACCTAGAACATCCACGTGCTAACCCACATAGGGTAGGATTTGATGGTAGGATAGGTATGAGGGTAGGATTTTTCCCCCATTATGTGGAGCAACTTGGAACGTATGCGGATAAAGTCAGGGCTGGCTCTAATCAGTATCAACTTGGTGAGCAGGGGGTTTCAATTGAGTTCCCTGTGATTGAGGGTAGCAGAAAACAGAGTAATAAGGCCAGGCAGAATAAAAGATCATTTTCAGGGCTGAGGAGTCCTGTGATCAATTCAAAACCAGTCAGGATGTTAATACATACTATAATGTGTAAATAAGTAAGTTACTGTAATTGTGTCTCATTATTTTTTTTTTCCTGCTTCCCTTATATATGTAAATAGAATACAGTTAAATTAGTTATCCGATATATCCTCAGTTCCAGTTATTTCGAATAACAGGATTTTACTACAATTGCCTTTACTATATACCTATCAAAGCGTTTGTTGCACGTGGTTGCCATGCCAATAGCCTTCAAAGTCGTTTACTAGTTTAATGCACCACTGAAAAATCAAAGTTTCTGACCTAATTATTTTATTTTATTTATTTTATTTTTTTGACCCTAACTCGCCTCAGAGAATCGAAGGTTGTAGAGCGAAACACAAAAAGTACAGCTAGCACAGGAAATAGGGATATTATAACTAGCTTGTTTTTGCTCTGGGTCACAAAACTTCCCGTTGTTCTCTACACAGACAATAGAAGAGTTTGAAAATAAATTGTGACTGCATAAATATTGAATTATTGAGGACAGCCAAAGTTTTAGCACAATAGTTCACAATGAGCTATCCATTTTTTTTTTTTTTTTTTTTTTAGCAAAGTACATTCTCAACCCCATAATCCCCTTACTTGGAACGTGAGCAGCGGAGGAGTGGGCTTGCCTAACTTCAAATCAGACTTGGCCCTTCTAGTTAACAAGTCATATCCCCCGTGCCCTCTTGGATAGCACAGTTGGTATAATCACCGTCCTCCCCCACACCGAATGAAAAGATTCGTGTTTGAATCCCGTCAATGACACGAGCGATTTTTAAGGGCCTTTTCCACAACACAGCTGAGTTAGTGGGTCTCAGGCGAGGGTAGTATGTTTTTTACTCTTGAAACTCGAGGTTTTTCGTCCAGCAGACAGCAAATCGATTACAGAACACACACGCAATTCATAGACATATTATATATGGCGCAATATGGCCTAAGTTGATGACGCCTAAAATCCTATAACAACCAGCCAATCAATTGTATCCCCCTCCTCGCCACCCAAAACAAAGTCCGGAAGGTGCCATTTGTAGAACATAGAATGCCCCAAGAACTGAAAGAACTAAAAACCTTAATAAATAAAATGAATAAGGAAAGGTCACTGAGAGAAATTGATGAAAGAATAATTTGTCTCCGTTTTAAATCAAAAATGATGTAAACAACTGTTGACTTCAACCTAAATTACACAACGTGGAGAAAGAATTACGATGAGGCGAGAGTGAAAATTTCACATTAAAAAAAATCCCGCACCATTACCTGACTTGCTAACTGAATAACGGATGAAAAGTCCTCGGTAGACTGATTTTCTAGTCTTTTCAAAAGGGGTGCAATTCATTATCCTTCCACGCAGGATACTTGCCAAACACACATGCAAAACTAATGCTCGAACTAGTAGTAACAAGAGGTTTCTTGTTGATGCCACAGAATCTGAATTTTCACATGAAATAATACAAATTTAATGTTTAAATTTGAATGTAAAAAATATAAGTTTAAAGGAATAAATTTAATACAAATATAAATGTAAAGGAAACGTATATAATCAGCCGAACAAACTGGAAACCGTTGAACCTATCGATGTTCTGTGCGTAACAGAAACACGGCTTGACGGCAACCAGGACTCGCTCCTTTCTGCTTCTCTTGAAAATAACTCCCTCTTTACTTTAATGGATCGGCATAGAGGTAGTGGAGGCAGTATTCTATAAAACCTCACTATTCTCCCTTGTGCACTCCACATCCAGCCAGATTCAGTTCTATAAGGTTCAGTTCAGTTCTTGTGCACTCAGAACTATTCAGTTCAGTTCTTGTGCACTCCACATCCAGCCAGATTCATTTACTGCAACTGTTAAAAGCGATACTGCCCTCATTGATATTGTACTATCTACATTCTGCCCCCCACACAGCTCCTCATTCTGATACAATTGACAACCCATGTAATTGGCTGATCAAGCTCCACCATCTGCATTGCACGTCAACTGTGCAGATTTTAACTTCTCTCCCTCCCCATTTAACCAACCTCCAGTTAGCTCTTGCTAAAAAAAAAACCTTGATGCCCTGGGAGTCAAGCTTATGAATGAAGTCCAACCAGAGGTGACGACAAACTTTACCTTATTGTTGCATTACTGCCAATGCCGGATTGAGGCACGAGCTAACAGGATTGTTGCCGGGGTACCATTCTTACAGGCGCTAGAAACTGAAGAGCAAGGGAAAGATTTTTTTATAAAACCTTACGCAAATTTCTAGGATATGAAACGGGGTGCCGAAATAATCTTTCTGGCCCAGGTGCGAGAATACTTTAGTCCTGCCCTGGACACTACCTTTTGCATTTGATAACCCTCCTGAGACTGTCTTCCACTCAGCCGTTAGCCATCAGCCAATCTCTGTCCTCCTTCAGCTGTCATCTCCATATTTTAATTTCCCAAACTACAAAAACTAAGGTGGTTATCTCACCAAAGTTTCTGAATATCAACAAATGGACAACCTTGAGCATCCCCTGGACAGCGTTGGAGCAATGCGACGTGGAGTTTGCCATCTGTGTAATGACCAGTTGGCTGAATTCGGTTACTGAGTATGTTGCATCCAAAACAGTTACAATCATTTCACGTTCGCGAGCCTGGTAGACCCTAACAATGAATATAAGTTTCTGGCTCGAGCAAGATCTGCATAAACAATGGAAGCGATTTGGCTCTGTTCAAGACAGATTGGTTTATTCAAGAGTTCATGCTATATTCAACAGGCAAAAGTCACTGGCCATTAAGCGACATCATAATGAAACCCTTATGGGAGAGAAACCACCCTCCTCTAATTTTGGCATGGAACTCCCTGTCCCAACAGATCCACCTGAATGGATGGACTTCCTTGTCAGATTTTCTCACCTATATGCAACGTAAAAGGAACTAACAGAAAAACCTGCTGTTCCACATCTTTAACGCAGCTCTCTCTCCGGATTGTTTCCCATCTTTATGGAATAGGTATTCTGTGAGGCCACTACCGAAAACTTAGCAACCAAAGCACCCATGACATTTTCAGACGTATCTCTATCGTATCCATCCGCTTTGGTGAGGCTATTACTAACAATTCTGAAGAATAAAATTTTCCCACACAAGGTTGCGCACACTATTCCCTCCAGAACCGAACACCTATACAAATCTGGCAGTCACCAATTCCATTCTGACAGCTTTTAATACCAAAGGAGATATGGGAATCACATTTGATTTCGAAGCAGCCTCTGACAGTATCAGCATTCACGTTTCTTAAATGTTACTACAACATAAATGGAGATGTGTTAAGATTCTTCACTTCACCAGTTGTCTAACAGGATCATTCAGCTCAGTGCAGGCACTCATATGCACACATTCCACATTTTTGCAGGGGTGCCACAAGGGGCTTCCTCTCAGACCTCCTCCTCACTCTCATCATTGTCCCTATAGCTAATAACAAAAAAAAAAAAAAAAAAAGACCAATTATATTTTAGGATCACCCAGAATTTCTCCCATATATCCAGATATGTATTTTGTCTGTAAATTGCGTGAGTTCTCTGGCTGATTTGCTGGACGAAACAAACCACAATTTCTTGGGGGGGGGGGGAACCTTGATATCTACGCCTGAGACCGATTAACTTAACCACGGAGTGAAAAAAAGCCCATTAGAGTTCCTCTCGTCATCGACGGGCTCGATGGTGAGGACGGTGACGATATTGCTGTGCTACATGCGCAGACATTTTCAGATCAGCATCGTTTATGCTGATCCGAAAATTCAAATTTTCAGCAATTTCAGATCATCAGCATAAACGATGTGGCGCTCATAACTCAAATGCAAAAGAACTTGGCGAGTTTTGCATCGAGAGAGAAAGAGAGAGAGAGAGAATCTTTATTGTAACTAAATGAAACAATGTACACATATAGATTTAAGTGAAGTTGGAATTGTCCCGTCACGGCCAACGGCTCACATCAGAGTAGATAATGGATAATGCACACTGTAAAATTAAAAATGTAAAATGTAGATATGCCATTACACTTCCTCACATTACGCAGTATTAACTATATTTACAAGTTACATCATACGGTTATATTTACAATAAAAATATCTTATTTACAATTTTATTATTTAAATATTTTATTTACAATAAAAATATCTAATATACATGAATGGCACTTCTCTGTCAAACGAATTTTGTCTTGGCAGATTCTGTGGAGGGCGTACGAACTTGTTCTTATTCGATTTTGGGATCAGAGCGAGCTGTTAACACTTATTTCCTATAGGTTTATTGCTGCAAAACCTTTGTGAGTCAGCGTCGAGATGCTGTACTTCCGGTAGCATTTGGTTTGGAAGGAAGCGGTCTGAGATATGAAGCCTCCGATTCCTCGAGCAGAGCATCGGGATTGACCGAAGTTCTCACTTGGGAATTCGCCAGTAACACGAATCCCAAATGGGTGATGTTGATATCTGACCCGTGATCATTTTAACTGTAGCTATCAGTCGTTGTATTTCCATGATATCAGGCAGTCGCTGCATCCCCAGTGAAGTAGCTAAGGCTGTAGTTCTGTCCTGTGGTGGGAGACAAGCTTTCCGGTTAGCCCATTTAAGTAGCCAGAATTCTGCAGCGAGGATTGGTTTCTTCGTTGTAGTAGCTGCTGATGCCCACACTTCAGCATCATAGAGGAGTGGAGAATAGATTACCGTTGTGATGAATTTCTTAATTATATGAGGCTCCTTAACATAAATTAGTTGTTGTTTAGCTAGCCATTGGAGAGAGGCTGCTCTGGAAGTGAGCTTGTCTACATGAGCATGAAACCGGAGTTTTGGGTCAAATACTATTCCCAAATCCGCATGTGTAGGAGTGGCAGATACTGTTCCATCGAGCGTTGGGGCTATTATTGTAGGGGTTGGTCTGAGAGAGAACACCATTAGTTTTGCTTTTTGTGGGTTGATCGAGAGTCCATACTGTTTGAGGTAAGAGGCGACGTTGATGAGACTATTATTAATGCTTGCTGTAGCTGCAAGGTGTTTTTTGGAAGCAATAAGCGTTAGAATTTTTACATCATCTGCATACGTGATGATTTTCTCATTGTTCCGGACAAGAGGCTCAATGATGGCTGTAAATAATAAGCCAGATAGAACTCCTCCGTGCGGAACACCAGCAGAAATTGCCTTCTTGTGCGATTGTCCATAGGCATCGACTTGTAGTACCCTATCATAGAGGAGTGATGTTATGAACCAGAGGATATTTATTACCTTGGATTAGATAGTGGTCTTCCAGTAAGCGGAGGAGCGCCGACACGTTGATGGCGTCAAAGACAGCTTCAATATCCAGGTACGTGAATGCGAGTTCCTCCTGCTTTTCAAAGGCGGACAATATATTACATATGGTTGCAAGGAGGTGCGTCACTGTGGATAGGATTCGGATTGCGTAGTGGACCTGTGGTGGCCTATCTCCAAGATTCTGATTCATTAAAGTGGATAGCATAGTTTTTCCAGGACTTTCAGGAGCGTTGAGGAGTTAGATATCGGCCGAAAGTACCTGGGTAGAGTGGGGTTTTGAACTTTTGGATGTGGTCTGACAAGGTAGGCTTTCCAATTCCAGGCTTTAGGAAAATTTCTTTTGGTTAAAACTTTTGGATGTGGTCTGACAAGGTAGGCTTTCCAATTCCAGGCTTTAGGAAAATTTCTTTTGGTTAAAACTTTTGGATGTGGTCTGACAAGGTAGGCTTTCCAATTCCAGGCTTTAGGAAAATTTCTTTTGATTAAAAAATTAAATTACTATATTACTATATTAGGGTTACCCGTAAATGATTACATTAACCCGTATTCGTGTCTGTAAATTGCGTGTGTTCTCTGGTCGATTTGCCTGTTTTGCTAGACGAAAAAACCTTGCTATCTACGCCTGAGATCGACTAACTCAGACACGGAGTGAAAAAAGCCCACTAAACTTCCTCCCGTCATCGATGGGATTCGAACCCGGGCCTTTTCCACCCGGTGTGGGGAGGACGGTGACGATACCATTGTGCTACCCACGCAGACATTTCTTGTGGTTAGAATTCCATTGAAGATGGACTTGAGCGGTTGGAGGATGAACGGATTGAGGTATTTTACCATGAATTGTGGCACTTTCGGCCTCCTCGGGTGCTGTCGCTGGAAGAGAGTTTTTCGCTGCTGTCAGCTGGTGTGTAGAGATGGTGATGGAATGCAAAATGTCTTGTTGTAATTCATTGTCGGGACATAAAATAGAGTTTAGTTGATCTGCACGCGTATTGAATCTGGTAATATGATCTAGCCATTGAGCTGGGTCCAGCTGACTAGGAAAGCTGTGGGATCTGAAGCGGTATGGGATTTTTCCTTTTTGAAGTTGTGTGCCCAGGTGTGCTGTTATTGCTCGTGATTTTTCCCTATTAAATTGCGCTCGTGCTCTTGAATAAGATATCCGGTCAGAAGTCTGTTGAGTTCTTTTCCAGATCTGGCGTAGCTGCTGCTTTAACAGGAAGGCCATGTGTACATTTGGATTCCACCAGGCTTTGGAGTAAGATGAGATCCTTCTCTTCTTTGATGCGGAATATTGTGCAATGGTGTTTACCCAGTTTTTCAATAGCGTTACCGCAAGCGAGACGTCACACGTTTCAAGGACATGCCGAGGTATAAGGGTGGCGGCTTGCAGGCATTTTTGGATGTTAAGGCGCTTGGTGCTGACGATGACGGCAGTTTGAACGTTTTTTCTGGCAGGTGGTCCCCGAGTAGGAATAATTAATTTTGCGTAGATAGGGTCGTGATCCGATTTGTAGTGAGTCTCAGTTGGTTATTCAATCATACATGCTAAGGAGGAAAATAGCAAGTCAAGGTGTTTTTTTCCTCTAGTAGGGCAATGATCGATTAGGTGTATATTTGCTGACTTCATGTAGTCAACAAGGATTTTCTTGTGGGCAGTGAGCTGTGGAGTGAGGTTGAAATCCTCGATGGCGATATGGTAAGCTGAGGGGTGAAAGTGGGTGATTACTCAGTTGGCTGCCTCAGTAATGATATCAATTGTGGGTACTGGCGGGATATAAATTAGGCAGATATCTATTGTGGATGCGTTTCTGAGCAGTGTCATGGCTAGGGCTTCAAAATTTGGTGAGTCACTGTAGATAGCGTTTATCAATTTGAAGGCCGCGTCTTTGAAGAACATAGCAACACCACCTCCCCTTCTATTCCTCTTGGAGGTGAACTCTACCACATAGCCGCTGGTGTAGCTATCACGATGTTCTGTTGCTCATGTTCAAGCCTAGTCAGGTGGGAAGGAGCAGCAGTGCGTAGCACACGCTTCTTGATTAGACCGGGGTTCGAGCCCGTCACCACCAAATACGGAGAATGCGGAAAGGTCAGGGAATGACCACCGCATATCCCGGAGCAATATGGCCTTAGTTGCTAATGCTCCTAAAAACCAAATAACAAATAGCTCAAGCCATGTTTCGGATGTAGCTAAAATATCGAATTCGCCTGCTAGCAGGATTTGCTCCGTAGTCTCCATTTTATTTCGCAAGCTCCTAATGTTCTGATACATTACACTTACGATGTCAGAGCGGTGCACTTGAATTAAATTTTTGGACCTCGAAAGAGGAAGTACCACATGAGGTCGTGGGTGTCTCATTGTGATCACTGTTGGGATCGGCCAGCGTAGCTTATCTTGCTTGCTCGGAGAATTTAGGCTATGGAGTAAAATGGGGCTGTTGTCTACTGCGATGGTAGAACCGACTGTCTTGTTTTGTGTATGGCTTAAGGGGCGCAACCACTGTAGAACCTGGATCTTGAGTCAGCTTCCATTTAGTCGAGTGTAACCGATGTGTGTTCCGCGATGTTTCTCCTTCTGAGGCTGTTGCTTGTGTAGAACGGTCGGACAATAACACCAATCGGCCAGGAAGAGGGGTTACTGATAGCTTCACAGGATAACTTGAATGAAGCGTAATTATTGCTCTTGGTAGTTAGCTTAGTGACTTCCGCACTGACTTAGAGGTCTTGAAGGAGGACGTTAGCTACTTGTTCAGGAGATGTTAGGGGATGCAGCCTCGAAATGAAAAAATCCTTAGATGTTCTGTTGCGATATGGCGTCATTGCTCTGAGCCTAGAAGAATTTGACGTGCCTGTTACACATGCATTTTTCATTCGTGCACCTGGTTCGTGTGACTGTTTGACCTTTGGCGATGGAGGGTTGTGAGTGGGATGGGGCTGAGATCTAGTCACAATCCCTGTCCATGTTGTTCTGATGGCCTTTTTATTAGGACGAATTTCGGCGCCATAAGCTAGCGGTTCTGTATGATGGTTGATGTCACTTCTTGGTGCAATTCTCGTGTGTACCGATGGCATCATTTCTGGACTTCCTTCACGACTGCATGAATTGACTAATGAGTTGTGCACTTGTATAGGTTGTGAGGCACTCGTGATGATTGTGCTACGGCTGGTTGGAAGGAACATGGAATGCTCACTCGGTGGAATTTTTACCTTTTCATTTGACGTGTCAGTTAAGGACCGCATTGCGGGTATATTATTGCCTTTTGCATTTTCTCTGTGTAGTGATCGATTTCGGCAGCTTTTCCACAGCACTGTGAGTCAGGAATTGAATGACTTATGCTGTATTTCACATCCTCACGAATTTTGCTAGAGAAAAGCTCGTCACACTTATCGTAGAATGTATCAATCTTCGATTGTACACGTTTTAGTAGCGCAACCTTGAAGTTACTCAGCATTGGCAACAGGAACTCATCAGTTATATGAGATTGGGTGGAACGAACAGGAGGGTTTTTATTTCGCAGCCCTATTGAATACTGCCTATTCGTCTCCGCTGTGACTTCCGCATCAGGGTTCATGCTGACACTCCTTGCCGTCCAAATCGACGCGGCGGCCTGGGTGCGTGGGTCCATTCAGTCTGTGAGGCAATGCTGATGTGAGAGGTAGGATCGAGATCGTGCTGTGTTCCGATGGTGCGGTTAGTCGTGGGGATCTCTTTAGCGTTACTGGTTTCACTGGGAGTATCCTCAGAGTCAATTAGTCCGAGGAACGGAATGGCACTTTCAGTATCAGTGGTCGATGTAGCTCTCTGTGCCCTCCGGTTTCTGAGTTCGATTCACGTCTTGAGACGTCAAACTGGGTTTCTCCGGTGAGATTTCAGGTTTCCTTGGGGATACCCTCCGGCAATGCGCACAAACGTAACGCTCTTTGGCTGACTTTGACATTTTAAAGATTTGTGACCGTCCAGAGCAGTTTCCGCATGAACGGCCGCAGTCACTATTGCATATTAGTATATGTTTGACGTTCTTCAGACAGGCCTGAAAAGTATGTATACAATCTTCCACCTGCATATTGCTTATTTCACTGCTACTATTTAAAGGCAGCAAATTTTAACGTTGATCCGAATGCTTTTACAGTGACTTCCACATAATTCTTTTAGAGCAGACACAAAGAAGGAAGGCCACTATTGTTTGTGAGCTTTCAATTGTCTCAATTTCAATTGAGAGATTCTAGAGACCCGACATTACACTACGATGCACCTACACCACTACAGTGATTAGCCTTTATCTGTACGGTATCTACACATACATCAGTTGCCACAGTTTGGTTGGGGCAGCCACAACAACAAATAAAAAAAATTTTAAAATCTAACCTGCCACCACCGTACCTCAATTTGAATTTATGCCCTCCCATATTTGTAGTCTGAACAAAAGGACGGATTCTATCGGTATTCAGCTTATTCAATCAAGTCAAAGCCTTAAACACGTCAATCAGATCTCCTTGAGGTTCATAGTTGCCAAATACTGCAATCTGCAGAACTGAAGCCTTTCTTGGTAAGACTACCCTTTTGTTCCTCTTACTAATCTCATTGCCCTTCGCTGCAGCTGTGAATCTGTTCCAACAGATCTACATCCTTCCTAAAATGAGACCTTCAGACCAATATGCAGTGCTCGAGATGTGGCATTGCCTAAAACAACATTGCTTTATACAAATATTGCCTCATACAACAGAATAATCACCTTCTTATCCTACTGGGAAAATTTCTGCATATCATCAAAAAATCCCATGAGCTGTCCTGGCAGCACCGTTCAGGGAACACGTCTGACTGCACAATTACTCCAAGGCTTTTTTTCGTTCTCCACTACCCTCAGTGTGGTACCACATACAGTATGTAATATGTTATTCTGGGATTATTGCTGCCCATATGCAATAACTTTAATTTCTCAACGTTTAACTTCAATTGTTACTTCTCAAGCCCACCTGTTAATTTTTGTAGATCTTGTTGCAGTAACATACATTGATTATTGTCATTAACCATCCTTCCAACTTTTGTAACAGCTGTAAACTTGGGCATTAATCGTGATATGTCTTCATCAATATCATTAATATATATAGAAAGAAACAATGTGGCCAACAGTGAACCCGTAATAACATTAGTCCAAGACGAAGTGTACCTATTGACAAGTATTCTCTCTCTCTCTCTCTCTCTCTCTCACACACACACACACACACACACACACACACACACACACACACACACACACACACACACACACACACACACATCCTTTTATCCATAGTAGTAACTTGCCTTTGATGCCACACTGCTACAATTTGTATAGCTTTTTTGTGCAACAGTATCAAAAACTTTTCTGAAATAAAATATATGATATCAAAATTATTTTTTTGGATATAGTTCCTTCGTTACTGTGTCATAGTATCCAATCAAATTAGTCAGAAAACATCGCTCCTTAACAAATCCATGCTGTTATTGTAGTATAACTGCATTCCTGTCTAGATGATTAGTTCCTTGATCAGTGACTCCATTACCTTCCCCGGAACAAAAGTTAAGCTAGCAAGTCTGTAAACGTACGCACGTTATCCTCCGATCCCCCTTTGTGAAGGGAAGATATTTGAACATCTCCAGTCCAGAGATCTCCCGTCAATCCAAGGATGCCTTTATAATCATGATTAAGGGTTTGATTCCTCCTTTGCTTCCTCCCTTGATTTAACTGGACAGATCCCATCCACCCTAGATGTCTTCTTTTTTTTATGCTTAATTTCACAGTAATTTATCCCCTTTTAGAATGTAATAAACTTCTGGCATCCCTTTCCCTAAAGAATTCCCCATGTGTGAATGTAGATGCAAAATACCTATTCAGTTTGTCAGCAACCCGAATAAAATCATCAATAGTGAAACCAATCATATCTAGTAGACCAATGTGATTCATTCCCTCTTTCTAGTGTTTACTTTTTTAATCTTTGCCTTTTCTTTGTATTCTTTGCCAGAGACTTCTTGTAATCTGCCTTAGCTTATCTAACCTTCTTTGTAACTTGATTGCAGACAGTTTATATCCTATAGTGTCTCCTAATACCTTATAGTTTGTATGCATCACGACTCTTATCGGTTCACCTAACATCCATTTAAGTCTAAGCCTTGAACAGTATTTCTTAGTTGATATAAAAAGTCAAGTAGCTTCTACGATTTCATCCCTGAGTGCTTTCCGTTTACAATTTGCTGTTGGTAACTTCATTAGTTGAAGCTACTTGGCTTTTTATACCAACTAAGGGATACACCTAGTAGGTTATTTATCCTGCAGATTTTTAATGCATGGTTGGTGTTGTTGTTGGGTTTTTGGCGCATCAGCAACTTAGGCCATATTGCGTAATATGTAATATGTCTGTAAATTGCGTGCGTTCTGTGGTCGACAGCGCCGGACCAAGGTATTTCCGCTCCTCAGGCAGAGAGATTTTTCGGTGCCCTTTACTAAGGATATAATATATATTTTTCCTCATTGTCCTGATTTTGGCGCCCCGGGAAAGAGCCCTGCTAGCCTGTACCTTAATTTGGCACTGGTGGTCGATTTCCTGTTTGAACGAAAAACCTGAGTTTCCGGATTAAACGGGATTCAAACTCGGGTCTTTTCCACCCGGTGTAGGGAGTACGGTAATTATACCAACTAAGCTACCCATGAGGGCCCACTGTGCTTCTAGAGTTGGTGTGCATTGACACATAAATGGAACGGTTTTTTTGCCCTTAGTAACCCTAGCATGGCCCATGCATTTGGTTGTTCCATGTGGGTCCCATCAGGTCATGAAATCCCCGACAGTTTTCTTTCCAGGCTGCTGCATGTTCTGTCTTGATCTGCTTGCATCGGCAGAAATGTACGAATCGTTACGGCGCCAATCATAGTTGTGTTCCACCTGACAAAATTCGCTGTGATCTTCCCTTTTACTTTACTTCTTTTCGAGCATTGATGTTCTGTTCATTCATTTTCGTCCCAGGCTTTTCGAAAATTGCTTATCATTAGTCGATATTAATCAGTACTAACAAAAATGTAACTGTGTTTATATCAATGAACATTATAAAGAATGCAAATACAGTATATATATATATATATATATATATATATATATATATATATTAATAGTTATATTAGTGATAAAAGGAAAGAAAGTTAAAAGACAATAACTAATATTTATGGGTTAATGCAGTTGCAAGCAATCATGCAATACACCCATAATGTCTATAGAATATTATTAGAAAAAGTAAATCAATCCAATAATAAGAATACCATCAGGGACTTATTTCAAAATTTTTTCTTAATTAATTATCTTCATTCGATTTATTTATATTCGATTTATATTCGGCCTATACTGGTTTATATTTGGTTTAGATTTAAATTACTTAGCATATATTGATCATCACAGAAACAGAGAACTTCTTGTCGTTTTTTGCCTTCATTCTGGGTGGTTGGCCCCAGTTGAAGTCATCTAGATTGTCGGTAAAAAGCGATAATAATAATTTTTTTTTTTTTTTTTTTTTTTTTTGCGTTTTCTTAAGTCCCTGATGGTATTCTTATTATTGGATTGATTTACTTTTTCTAATAATATTCTATATATATATATATATATATATATATATATATATATATACAGTGTATATATACTGTATATCAATTATCGTCAGCCATTTCAGAGACTTATAGTTCTCTCTCTCTCTCTCTCTCTCTCTCTCTATATATATATATATATATATATATATACTGAGTGATCACTGAATTATGACCACCTACCTAATACTTCGTAGGTCCTCCTTTTTCCCTCAGTACAGCAGCTATCCGACGTGGCATTGATTCGACACGATGTCGGAGGCGTTCGGGAGGTATGGCCAACCAAGCTGTGTGTAATGCAGTCAGCAATGCAGGTATGGAGGTGACTGGTGTATCCAGACTCCCTCTATATCAATCTATGGGATTGATATCGAGGGAGTTCGGAGGCCAATCGATATGCTGGAAGTTAGAACTGTGTTTCTCAAACCATTCCTGCACAAGTGCCCGATGGTTCGGCGCATTGTCATCTTGGAAGACACCATCGCCATTCGGGAAAAGTGTAACATAGCGGGGTGAACACAGTCAGCAAGCAGTTGACGATAGCTGAGACCACTGATACGTTGTTCCACATGCACCAGGGGTCCAAGTTCCTGCCAGTGAAATATGCCCCACGCCATACAACTGCGTTCACCGGCCTGCACTTTTGATACCATGCATGGTGGATTAAGAGCCTCATGTTATTGACGCCAAATCCGTACACGACCATCCACGGTGTGGAGTAAATAACGTGACTCATCCGACCAGCACACCTTCTTCCAGTCTGTTAACGTCCAACTTGCATACTCTTTGCACCAGCCGAGTCTTTTACGCCGATGAACCTTGATTAGGAGAAGATGCCGTAGGGGGTCGTCTACTGGTATAGCCCATACGTGCGACGCATGGTCATGCCAGATATTGTTCCGGGTTGGCCCATGTATTGGGTAGTCAACTCTTAAACAGTGCTGCGCCTTTCGCCTGTACGAGTCGTCGAATCCGGGCTCACCTCTAACATCAACCTTTCGCTGACCTTTGTAGTTTTGAAGTCGGGTCGTTGTTTGACCATTTTGACGCCAGTCCTAGCACACTTTAACTACAGCGGCTCTCGAACACTCCACCAGTTCAGCCGTTTGGGAAATCGAGGCACCAGCTCGTCGAGCACCCACAATCTCTCCTTTATCAAAGTCCGATAACCCATCACGCTCGGAATTTTACTACCTACTGAACCACTGATACCGTATCTATCCACAGCTTTTCTATTGCATACAACTTGTATTTGCAGTAATTTTTGTATAATAAATTTAATTTTTTTTTTATTTTACAGTGAAGCTTTTTATGCGTCTTATCTCTGTGGTTGGCATTATACAAAAGTACCGTGGATGAAGTTATTCTTCTTTGCATCGTTAATAATACTTTATGTAAGTGGGATTATGATTTTGTTTTCACTTGATAGTTGTGCTCCTTGCAATTAAATGCTCAGTTTCTTTGCGGGAAATTTTGGAAAAGAATAAAAGCCAAAAAAGCTTAAAAGTTTTTTTTCAGATAATAATTAAATTGCATTGGTTAAAATAAGCACAGTAAACAGAAGGAATAGGCGAAAGTGGTAATTCTGCATGTTTCTTATATACATATAATATTCCCGAGTTCTTCAGATAATGATCATTTTAGCCTATGATAGCCTTAAATTTTAGCCTTAAATAGCTGTGTAATAATGCGAGGCGTGAGATAAGGAGAGGATTCGTTTTGGAAAGGTCAAGAATAAATCCTCTATGAAGTTAGTCTCTCTTTCTCCTTCAGGAAACAACGACTCCTTAGTTTTAGCGTTAGCATTGAGCTTCTCTTAATGCTCAAAAAATACGTTCCAAAAATAGCCCTTTGGGACATGTTTTGAGCTGGTAAAACATTGGAAATATTTTACGTACTTAAAAGAATTAAGCCGACCGGGCCGGGTGGGTAAAGTGCCTGCCTGGCGACCTAAAGGTCGCGGGTTCGAATCCCGCCTCGGGCTTGGATCAAAGCACTGCAAAAACCTTGGGAGGTGCATTATGGCCACAGAAGCTGATGCGCCAACAACTACCAAATAATAAAAAAATAAAAATAAAAGAATTAATGTGTACGATACACAAACATTATAATACTCAATTCTCTGTAGTACGGAGATAAATAATACGCCGCCGAAGGTTACTCATTTTGCTTGCCATTTCATAATAACGCAGTGGCAGAGAGAGAGCAAGCAAGAAAGAAAAACGAATGATCTTGAGCCGTCCATTGTTTTGTCCCTACTGTACCATTAAAATCACTGTTGAGGTTAGTGTCCAATCTCCATATCAGTGCATCGCTACGAGGATAGGTCAGAGATATTCTTCTAATATTTTTTTTTTTTTTTTTCCTCTGACCTATCCTCGTCAGAGAATATCTCTGACGAGGATAGGTCAGAGATATTCTTCTAATTGTATATGAGCTTGCTTACCGGTTGTCCCCTCCCTCATTAAAAACAGTCTCGAATTTCCATAAGCATAATGTTAAATTCTATTTTAAATTGTAACGTTATTATCCTCCATGCATGAAAATTGCTGGTGACACATGATTAAGATCTTTTCACCTTTCTGAGCGCTATAAAATGTTTTTTGCTGGTGCGGGTCAAAAGCAACATAATTTTAATTGATTGCGTACGTTGTAATTGCAGCACTTGGTCTTTCAGTGGTATAGGCTATTTTATTAGTTAATTATCAAGTTTTATTTAATTAAGCATGTTTTATTTAATTACGTATGCATTTGTTTAATCTTCATATTATTTTTCGTGATGAGATTTCATATTCCCCTTGCCAGGTTAATCTGCATATGCACCTTTATGGCCATTCATACTATGGTTTAAGTTTTAAAGAGCGGGGCAGAGGGACTTTAGAAAATCTCGCAGTGGGGGTCTATATAGCCTTTTTAGGTTTTTTGTTTTTTTTTTTTGTAATGGTTACGTCAAACTAAAATTCGCCAGAAATACTGTTCTCTAGTGCAAACTTACTTTTTCACTAAGAACAGGTTTGTCAGTATTTTTGAAAAAATAAAATAAAATAGAAAGTTCGTAAGCACTGGTAATTAGTTTTATTTAAATATTAGGTTTCTGAATCCGGGGCTTGGGTTCGGACACAGAGACATGTTGACTTGGAAGAGCCTGCGAGTGACCGCATACAGCCGTTAGCTTGCAGTGACGGAAAAATTAACACGAGAATTTTTCAGGTTTTTATTAATTTTTCAAAAAAAAAAAAAAAAGAGAGAGAAAGAAGAAAAGAAGTTACTTTTTTTTTTTTTTTTTTTTAATGCAGATGCTTAAGACTTAATATACCAGTTTCTATCCTATAGGGAATCTCCTCTCTTTCTCTCTCCTCCGTCCCTGGGCACTCGAAATCAGTGGCCCCCTATCTTTTTTTTTTTTTTTTTTGTAATTAATATTTGTGATATAATTTGCAAAGAGCTCTCTGCTGCAGCGTTTCTCAAACTTTTTTAGTCAAGGAACACTTTTCATCTCAGAATATATTGACGGAACACTTACGAAACACAAGTTTGGCGGGAGCGAAAGAACTGTTTGCAATATTTTATTACATAGAACGCACTGTGCATCAGGAGCATCTTTATTTCCAACCAGTGGCGTAGCTACCATGTAGGCAGGCAAGGCAATTGCCTCCGTGCCCGAGTCCTTTAGGGACTTGGCTGTCTCCTCTTTTTGCTATTTTCATTAATTAAGTAGGGGGCCCGAACATGTTCTTTGCCTCCGGGCCCGCAAAAGGGTAGCTACGCTACTGTTTCCAACATATGTAAAGCCGAAATTCAAATAACTGTCCCATACTTTCGTTTTGGTCTTTTATTAGTTGGTTCCTGTTTTTTCACTTCGGATTTTTGGGGAACAAAACGCTGCGATTGTTCATCCTCACTTTGAAGCGTGACAATATTGTGTTCGTTTTCATCGACCACAGTTGCACTACCAGAAGTACTTTGCTTCTCGTTTTAAAGTTCCCTTTTTCAACCACAAATCCATGGTCATTTATTTTAATAATAGTACTGTATTTCGAAATACTGATAATCATCAAAAAAAAAAAAAAAAAAATTAAACAAGAAAGTTAGTTTAGTTATGATATCGGTTCGCTTCCACCTCTCCTTCAACCCGTGTAGTCCAGGCTAAATCGCATACGAATAGCATATTGGATCACTACATTGCTACTTTTCCGTAGATGTCATTACCTCTACGCACACTTTTCTATGCAAAAGCGCGCCAAAATAAAGTGTTCCGCGGTCTATTTGATTATTAGTCTATGCTAGTATATTAATAACTGAAAAAAATAATGTTAAAAATTATAATGATATAAAACGAGACTACGTGTTCAGTATATATAACCCACTGCACGTAGTATCTCGTACCCTGATATGTACTTGCACCCTCCTGGAGGCGCCTCCGTAGCCAGGTGGGAAGGAGCAGCAGTGCGTAGCACACGCTTCTTGATTAGACCGGGGTTCGAGCCCGTCACCACCAAATACGGAGGATGCGGAAAGGTCAGGGAATGATCACCGCATATCCCGGAGCAATATGGCCTTAGTTGCTAATGCTCCTAAAAACCAAATAACAACAACAACAGCACCCTCCTGGCACGTTGCCGTCCCGGGGTGATTTCCTTGTGGAAATAAACAGATAATAATAATAATAATAAAGTGGTGTCCGCTACAAATATGCAAAATTTATTTTTTTTTTATTTTTTAATTATTAATTATGATTTTTCGCGAAACACTTGTTCACATCTCACGGAACACTAGTGTTCCGAGGAATACATTTTGAGAAACGCTACTCTACTGTGTTAGCGAATATGATTTTTTTAATTTCCAAAGTATTATTTTTTTTCCTAATAATAACTAATTTACCACTGCCAAATTCTGTTTTTACACAGCGGCACGACCACTTAGGTACAAGGAGTTTACAGTTAGTCATTTTGACAAGAATATAATCATTAACCGTACGTAAGTAATTATTAACACGTAGCGATCATATGGGTTTGAACCTCAATCAACTCAGATGCTTGTATTATTGCATTCGACTACGTTAGATTATTATTATTATCGTAAATTTATTTCTCTGTTGAAGAGACACTCCTGGGACAGCCATTGGCTAGAAGGTTGAGAGTTACATTCTAAGGTGTGAAGCGGACCTATGAGCAAAAGGTTACAAAGTTCATGGGACGTTCACCCTGAAAGGTTGAATACAGAGTTTTGGAACACCATGATTTTATAATAGACTTTTTACATTTTTGGCATCTTTGAACATCATAGAATATTTAAAATTTTAATATCATCTTAGGTTGGCATCTAGAGTACCAAGAATATATAGTTTTTTGAGCCGAGTGGCTGTGCACTAGTTACAGGAGACGACAGGAGTCGGCAAAGACTTGCAATCTGTTGGCTTTTTCGCTACAGAGTTTTTCCAGTTCAGTTCTTTATTGATTGAAGAGTTCTATTGTGTTTTCTGGAAAACAGCGACTTAGGCTGGTCAGGTTTTTTAAGTTGCTTTGAATAGGATGTCTTGTTTCAGCTTTTCCTGGTGGCTTCTCGACGAGAGTAAAAAAAGCCGTCAATACTGGTAGCGTCTAATCTTCCTGTTAGCAGTTGGGCTAATGGAAAAATGTTTCTTGTGTTGATTGTCTGTTTCCAAGGAGGAATGCTGAGATTGGAAAGTAGGATGGCTCTAGAGACAGTAAATGGGTGGTTCGATATCCAGTTCAGCCATCTCAAGAGCCAATATTCAATACTAAGGAACGCTTTCAGGTTGCTCGGTGGGGCAGAGGACCAAATCTGTGAGGCATACAATGGGATGGGAAGTATACATTTCAAGATATACTTTTTAACAAGATCTGGGTTTCTAATGCCAATCAACTCCTGTTTGGTAATCCAGAGCGCTGCATATGTTTTAGCTTTGATGTAATCAAAGTGCTTGGAGAATGTTAGTCCCTCATCCCATTTTAGGCCAAGGTCTACCTGCGATTTAACCTTTGGAACTTCGCATCCACTTACCAGCATAGAGATATTGTTCCTGCCCTTTTTCTTTGTAATTATCATCTGGGCAGATTTGCTTGGGTTTAAACATAGTCCAATACAGTCGAGATAATGCTCCAGTTCATTTATTGTGTTATTGGCTTGTTGATTTGTTTTCTTAGCTTGTTGATTTGTTTTCTTAGCTTGTTGTAGATTTTTAGATTTGACGAAGAACTTCAGGTCATCAGCGTATGTAATAAAGTTGTCTTTATGGGATGCAAAAAATGGTTCCAAAAATGCTGCAAATAAGAGTGAGGAGAGAACACCTTCCTGTGGCACTCTCTGCGAAGTGGAATAATGGCCAATAAAATCGTCATTACGGATTATGAGGTGTGTTTCCTTCAAAATGCTACATAAAATCTTTAGGAGATTGCCTTGTATTTTGAAGCAGAAAGATAAAATTTGTTCCAGAGCCCTTATCGAGATATTGTCAAAAGCTGCGGATATGTTTAGGAAGATAATATCGAGCTGTTCCTTATTGTTGAGAGCTTTCTGCATCCGGAAAAGGATCTCAAGGAGATTTGTGACGGTTGATCTTCCAGATAAGACGCAGTGTAGGTGCAGAGGACGATGCCCGAAGCAGTGTTGGGTAATGGCTGAGAGAAGCGTCCTCTCAAAAATTTTCAAAATGGTGCAACTTATGGCTATGGGTCTATAGTCTTTGGCGTTTTTTGGTTTCTTTATTTTGGGGATCGGTCTGACTATGTAGCTGTTCCATATACAGGGGAGAGTACCTTTTAGAATGATTTGATTGAAAGTGTGATGCAACACCTCAATAATGTAAGGGCTGCTGATTTTTGCCATGAAAAGAGGGAAGTTATCAGGACCAACAGTTGCTTTTTTAAGAAGTTCATTTATGTCTTTCATGAGGTTTTCTTTGGTAATTGTGATGGTTGTTAGAGGTGTCTTTCTTAGTAAGTTTGAAACGGATTCTTCTTTTTCTACAATTCGGTGAAGGAGATCAGTTATTCTCTTCCTGTTTTCTTCTGTTGCTAATTGGTTGGGCGCGGGAGGTTGTCCAAATGCCTTCTTGGACCATTCAGTAAATACCTCGGCAGTCATGACACCCTTTTTTCTGTTATCCCGAACGATCCTTTTTTCCTTGTTTGAGCTTCGATAGTACATCTGAGTAATGTTCTTGTCTTTTCAGCTTTATAAAGTGAGCACTCTCTTTTTTGTACAGAATGTGGTCATTAGGATGTCCTGTCTTCAGCCACTACCTGTAAAGTCTTTGCTTTTTACGAAAGACATATTTTATCTGTGGATTAAACCAGTTTTTGGATTTCCCATTTATCCTTATGACCTTTGATGCTCCTTCATAGGCAGTTTTGGTGAGCTTTAAGGCCAGTAGCTGGAGAGCTTCCTCTGCCGGCTTCGTGTTTATTTCTTGCCATTTGTATTCTCGAAGTTCTTTGAGAGTGATGATTGGCTTGATGTATTTTAAAGAAAAGGTCGTTCTGTGCATGCTGTTAAAATTTCCGCCGTCCCTCTGATTGGTTCCAGCAACATTGAGTGTGGTCTGTACAGCTATGGGATTGTGGTCTGTACAGCTATGGGATTGTGGTCTGACTTAAAGCGAAACAAGTTATCTGCTAATCTAATGCTGAGTGTATTGTAATAGACAACATCTAACCGCTGATTCCCTCTAGTTGCTGGAGTAACCAGCTGTTTCAGATTTAGTTGTGCAAGAATAGAGTCAAGATTTCTTTTTGCGTCGGTATGTTTTGGAATTGGCATGTTAATATCTCCTAAAAGGATCGTATCTACAGCTGGATTGAGGTTAATGGTAAGCCATGCAAGGAGTTCATTTTTTGAATCTCTGGTGTGCTCAGGAGGCAGGTATATAAAGCAGATTTGTAATTTTATTTTCCCATTGAAAAAGGTAGCACAGATGGCTTCAAAATTATCTGATTTGGAGAGGTGTTCCTTTGAAGACTGATATACAGGATGAATATATCAGTTTTTCAGTTCCTCCACCCCGTGTTTCAGTTCCTCCAGTGCCAATCCATTTGTATCCAAGCGGATTAGCGAGAATGTTTAGTTGTCTGTTATTGCGTAACCATGTTTCAACAAGGTAAATGTAGTCAAAGTCAGCCATCATCATGCAGGTTAGTAGCGCGGGAAGCTTGTTGAACATGCTTCGAACTTTCTTGAAAAAACGCTGCAGGCTGCCAGTCCCCTGTCTCAGAGAATGGGGAGGATTTGGTTGCTACTGTGACGTTTCAGAATGGCTATTTGATCTTATCGTCCATCTATCCCTGTATGGTTTGACCAGTGACCCTGCCAGCCAGTCCTGAAAATTCAGTAGCAACGAGGACTGTCCCATCGAGCACGTGACAACAAATGAGGCGTAAGCAGGATGCCTGGTCTTTAATTGTTTAACTTCCACTGTTAATCCAAACTCAGTTTTACACATGTCTTTAATGTTACTGGGCTGCGTTGCGGGGCCTAATCTGCAGATAAAGATCTTCTCTCGTGTAGGAACAGTAATATTATATTTGGCCAATCTATTCAAATCTCGGTTGGATGTGCTACGAACGTCAGTATCGCGACCCTTGCGATTAGAAAAGCAAGGCGCTGTACACTGCCAGACATTATTACCAGTAGTGTGGGTCCCATTGGAGGTGTTGCCACTTGTTTCTGGCAAAGGCGAATGCGTAATACTATTGGAACTAAAGTGTAAGGTGTATTTAGTGTCCGACGGCACCAGGGGTTTCCCCCATCTCCGCGTAGTTTACATTGTGGGTGTACCAGTTCACTGGAAATTCCAGAGATTTAAAAGTGTATGGATATTGTATATGCTTAGTGCCGTGTACCGTTGTTCATCTGGTCGTTTAGCCGCTGGACCCCTGCTGAGGCCTAACGTTGCCCCACTTTTTCCCCGTGGAGGCAGACCAGGAACCCAGTAGGCTTAAGTTACTCTGGCAGGTCCTGCCACCTAATTTCCTGAGATTTCAGTGGCTAGGACCTAAACAAAAAAAAAAAAAAAAAAATTTATTGTATTTATATTGCATGCATATATGCGTGCATACAAGCACATATATACACACACATGCACATATGTACACACAACGTGCATACACATACCAACGTCAATCGTGAGGTTGACGTCGCTTGAGTTGGGCCAGAACGTGGGTGAAGATATTTTGGATGTATTTAAATTTAGGTGTGTGGGGCTTCGCTAGCGTGAAGATAGAGAGAGGGGGGGAGGCTTAAGACTGGGGGGGAGAAAGACAGAAGTATGGAGCCAATAGGGAAGACAGCCCCAAGTTTCAGTGTGGCATGCCCATACCCCACCAGAGTAGAAATGAGGGGGGGCAACGAGAGAATCGTCTCCCCTGGAGAGAAGGGTTTAAAGGTGAAGGGGGCTAGGGTGCCCTCTTCAGGCTGCCGTGAGGCTTAGGGAGCTAGGCTGCAGTTTGTTGTTTGTTGTCTCTATTCTTGTCCACTTGATTCAGATTGGGACACTCATGAGGCAATTTTTTTTTTTTTTCCGTTGATTCTCTTTTCTTCTTTTTCCCTTCTTCTTTTCTTTATTCCTTTCTTTTCCATTCATTTTCTTTTCTTCCACAGTTTTCTTTTCTGGAAATTAATTGGAATTGAACTATTGGAATTTGGTCGTGTAGTCTGTAGGATACTTCTGCTGTCCTGTTTTTTTTTCTCTTAAGTTATCGCTGATGATTTGCCCAGCAGTGATTGAAATGAAAGCAAGTTGAGGAGAATATGATGATGGGACATGAGACGCGGAGCTTCTAAGGCAGCCGAGCTCTGACAGTTGCCAAACCGCTGGACTGACAACTGGCTATGTTATGAGTGGCGGGAGTGCAGTTGACCTCACGATGCAGAGAGCAATCGACTGATTTGCTAATCTTTACACCTGGTTGATCACTGGATAAATGAGGGGAAGAAGGGGCCTGTAGACCTTATTCTAGATCTAGTTCAATGCTGAATCTTTTACTTCGGAAACCAATCAAACTTTTTCACATTACTGATTCCTTTGTATTCTTGATGTCTTCTGTAATATATCCCCTAGAGGAAAAGCTTGAGTATAGGATTCAGGTTTTTCTTGGAGAGAAACTCGTGTCCTGCGTTGCCTGAAGTTGCCTCTTTAAGAAGATGTACAGGGAGATCTGAAAATCAAATATTTTTATTCCCCCTCTCCCTCCCCGACAAAAAAAACACTGTAACATGAATAAGATGTAATTCAAGGTGCATACAGTCAAGAAGAGACCATCTTTATCTCCGCATCAGAAGGTTGGAATGACAACCATCATTTTCGTAACAAAAATCCATATTAATTTTTGTTACGATTTTTGTAAATGCAACCTTCATAGTTTCCTTCACTTGTTCTATTGTGTATTATCTTTCCTTGTATACACAGGATTTCTGGATTGTGAGCCAATCAACTTGCACTTCCAGATGTGTAAGTGTGTTTAGTCAAGCGGTACCAGGGGTTCCCCCCATCTCCGCATACTTTACGTTGTGGTGTGTTACAGTACGCTGTAAATGCCAGAGATTTAAAAGTGTGTGGGTCTTGGATCGTTTAGTGTCCTGTACCGTTGTTCTTCTGGTCGATTAGCCGTTTGATCCCTGTTGGAGCCCAACGTTGCCCCACTTACGCCCCGTGGAGGCAGCCCAGGAACCCAGTAGCTTATATATGCTCTGGCAGATCTTGCCACCTAATTTCCCGAGATTTCGGTGTCTAGGACCTAAAGAAAAAAAAGGAACGGAGGACAATTAAATTTATAAAAAGACAAGAGAGGGTAATGTGGTTCAGATTTCAATTTATAAATCATTAATTTTGATTAGTTGTGTGGGGTTTACGCTGGCGTATTAGTCAGAGTAGGGGGAGAGACTGAAGACTGGGGGGAAAGACAGAAGTATGGGGTCGATAGGGAAGGAATCCCCAGGTAGTCAGTAAGGCATGCCCATGCCTCACCAGGCGAAGTAAATAGGGTGGCAGAGAAGGGAGGAGACAGGTAGACCATCTCTTCCTCCCTCTGCCGGGGAGAGGAAAAAAGGTACCAGGCAAGGGAGCTGGTACAGATCGCCATTTGGCTACATGGCAGTGAGGCTGCAGTAGTCGTAGTGTAGTCATAAGATCATGTCCGGTAATTGTGTCACTCGTGGAACAGTGTCCCGTCCAAATTTAATGTCTTTGTTTTTGGTTCTCTATCTTCAGTTAGTACATTTGTCAGTTTCACTTAGGTCTCACATTTGTTGGTACATAGGCAGTGATTCTTGATTCCAGTGTTGGTTCGTATCATTGTAGGAAGTGCACCGTCACTATTCCTAGGCAAGACAGCTAGTATCTTCCACATAATTATCATTCCGGGGCGTGTGTCCGAAAGGATGTTTTGATTTGTTATCTGGCTGGTCGTCTTTCACTCCTGGTGTATTGCGTTTAGCGTTCTCCTTCTTGAGAAGAGTTCTTGAGCGAAGTTAGTCAGGGCTCTGTATTCCTCCTCTAAATCCAGTAGATGAAATCTTGCCCTTTGGGGAGGTATCTTATACTCGTGATTAGGATGCACCTGAGATCCTCGTATTGCGGACAGTCGTACATGAGGTGTTCCCAGGTTTTGATCTCTCCACATGTACAGCATGGGTCCTCTACGAGGGCGAAGTCCATTAACTTTGCGTTGAAGGGGCCGTGTCCAGTCAGCAAGTATGTTGTTTGCAACCCCAGAAAGAACCAAGCAGGCGATTTTGGATAATTTTTTCAAGTTGCTGCAAGGACTTGTGGGTAATGACTCCTTTGGTTGTTTCTGCCCATCTGTCCTGCCACACCTGCAGCAGGTGAGACTGAAGCCGGATCTTTTCTGCCTTGTGGTTGTTTGTTGGGTCTATTGTAAATTCCAGGAAAGTGGTGGTTATTCCCTTAGATAAGTAGTAGAGAGTCCTGTTCTTGCCATTTCAAGATCAAGTAGAAGTACTGCTGCTATCACCTACAGCGCTGGGTAACTCACTGTTCTGGTAGTGAGTGGTAGTAGCAGGATGGTGCGTTGAATTGCATCCAGGGTTCTCTTATTTACGACCAAGGCAGTTTTGTTGTACCAGATTGCTGAAGCGTATGTAATTATTGGGAGGAAGGTTGTCTTGTAGTATAAGGCTAGGGTACGCTTTTTTTGAGACTCCAGTCTCCCCTTGTGACCTAGCTACCATGGCAGAGTAGTTTCTGATCTTTTGTCTCAGGAATTTGAGATGTAGTTGGAAGAATAAGTTATTGTCTAGTATGACACTCAGATATTTTAGTTGACTGGCGAACTTGATAGTTGTCCCAAAAATCTTAATCTGTGGTGGTCGTCTCAGTTGCAGGGTTCCTTTATGCAGCGCCGACGATATCTTTGTTGGTGACATTATTAAGAAATTCTCCTTGGCCCACTGTTGGAGTGTCTGCAGGGCCTGATTAGCTAAGATTTCCAACTGGGCTCTGGAGTTTGCTTGTACTGTCAAAATCAGGTCATTTGCAAAGGCCTGCACCCTCACCGCTCCTAGGTCCATTCTCAAGAACTCATCAAATACCAAGTTCCAGAGGAGTGGGCCCAATACAGACCCCTGTGGACATCCTCTGTGTACTGTTCTTGCGATCTTTTTGTATGGAGCGTTTATCTCAATTTTTCTTTGTGAGAGATGGGTTTCTATGACTTTATAGAGGTTGATGGGTACTTTAGTTTCCCTGAGTCTACCCAGGACGCTTGGCCACCAGAGTGAGTGGAACGTCCCGGCAAAGTCAATCGATATTACGAGGAAATACTTGTCACATTCTTTGACTTTGTTAAGTAGGTTTCTGAGGGCTTCTGTTGTGGAGGATCCCGGTTTAAATCCAAACTGATTCCCATCTAGGAGGCCAGCTGCTTCGTAGTATTGGAGGATTCGTTTGTGCAGTGGTTTTTCAAACAATTTGCTAACTACTGAAAGAAGTGCGATAGACCTGTAGGATTTCGGGCACTCTGATTCCTTAGTCGGACTCTTGATGATAAGTTTGATGTTGGCCGTTTTCCATTTTGTTGGGAATTTCCCTACCTCCAGGCATCTGTTGAACAGGGTCAATAGAAGTTGCGGTGTATATTCTATTACTTTTTTAAGTAATGATGTGGCAGTCCTTTCCCATAACCTCCTATTCCCAAACATGCCATGTAAGAATTCCCTGACACTTATCGATAGCACAATGGGCAAAGGCGCCATCCTGTTAGAGCTAGTAGCAATTCACAAGAAGTGGATTGCTGGCTCAATCTCTGGGACAGAACAAATCAGTCCCTAGATATTGATTCTTCTTCGTATGAATGTTGATTTGCAGAACCATCGAAGAAATAGGGTTCTATAAGATGCTTATAGGAGACTGCAGCCCAGATTATGACATGCAGTGGATTGTGCTTATTAACTTCCAAGGCAACTGACTCCAAGTGGTGTCAGTATATTGTTTGTAACAAAGCGTTATTCTGCGGTTGCTTTACCTGTTTACTGGACTAGAAACCGTACATCCGTGAGATAAAATTTGCCCGAGACTAACTAACTAACTCGGCCACGGTGTTAATTAAAGTTC
The DNA here is from genome assembly GCF_048544385.1 of Mastigoproctus giganteus. Lineage (NCBI taxonomy): Eukaryota > Metazoa > Arthropoda > Arachnida > Uropygi > Thelyphonidae > Mastigoproctus > Mastigoproctus giganteus. The sequence continues at coordinate 123,505,982 of NC_143579.1, read as the reverse complement.
CATCGAAACGAATTAGAACCTAGGCGTTTTCCACACTGTATGTATCATGACCACTATGAGGGCGTAGTTGTGCCCGATCCCTTCATAGAGTAGTTGGTTACTTTTACTTCATAAATAAATGAAGTGACTTTTGCTTCATTTTTTTGTAATGCAATGTTTCGACAACTGTTTCCGTAATGACTCTGAGAGATCTGTGCGCGACACTGCCACTGCTACACATTGTTTTCCTGTCTTGTCGACGACGGTCGTTCAATATTTTTAAATCGAGAATTGATACACTCGTGAACAGATTCTGTTTCCATTGCAATTTGGTTCCTTTTTTTTTTTTTTTACCTTACGGGAAATCCCTGTTGCTCGTTTTTCCTGGTTTTCCCAAGCTCTGGGCCTGGAACATTATATGAAGCACATATGAGTTCTTTTATATATACAATGCCGGCAAAAAGCATATTCAACCTGTTCTGTCCAACAGGGCCTCGCGCTAAATGGTCTAAATAATAATATCATCCGTGTCTTTTCTGGATTTCTATCAACAAGCATACCACCGTCTTAATGTTCAATTACCCACATTATCGTCACTGCAAGAGCTGTAAAATTTGAAAAAAAAAAAAAAAATCAAAACTCACTATTACAGAAATACCCCGTATTTATTGTTTCACAGGTCCCACAAATTTTGAGGCCGGTCCTGCATATATAGGTGCTTGTATCGGTCATCTGAAACAGAGAAGAAGAATCTATTATTATATACACTTCCCATTAACAATATGTAAATATACTACTTCAAAGGGAATTATTGGGTTGTTCTCTCGGACAGCCCAATAATATCCGGATGTGCTGTTTGTAGCTAACTTTTGAAATAAGAAACGCTCAACAAATCTGTAATATGATACTTGACTGACTACGATGATGTGATGATTTAGAGTAAAAGGAGAATGGACATAGTCCGAAAACAAAACCAGGAAATGATCATTTGTTTGTGTCGAGGACAGTTTCTGCGTGAACAACTTCTGTGTAATTTCTCTTTGAATAAATGTTTTTGCTGTCGGCTTCATAGATTTGTTTTTATTTTGTTGTTCAGAATTGCTTAAATAAATTTCATGTTTAGTCATCGAGGAACATCAAATAACTTTCCCGTGTGTTGGTAGTTAAGCGAAATTTTGGCTCGAAAATCAAGGGGGACTAAATAGTAGCTTTCATTACATTAAAAAAATTGGCTTCTGTCTTTGAGGTGTAAACGCTTTAGCACATCATTTTCTCCTTTTGTAAATTGATTTCCATAATCGTGACTTCGGGGATTTTTTCAAGTATTGAGCAAGTTAATACCTCGGGGGTAGGAGTATTTGATGCATGTTATTTCACTGCATATATATGTGAGAGAGAGAGAGAGAGAGAGAGAGAGAGAGAGAGAGAGAGAGAGAGAGAGAATGTTTATTGGAATATCAAGATAAAATAAAACTATATACAATTTATGTTGAAACCTATCCATCATAGCCGCGAGCCAGGGAGTTCACGTGTTAACCAGGATACAATGAAAAGAATAGATATGTTGTGTATTGGTCTGGGGTGGGTGTTAAGAGTCTAAGAATGGATTTATACGAGTATTTCATTTACCATTTTAATGGTAAATGGAATTAGAATTTTAACTTTTATTTAAAATAGTTAATTTTTTTTTTTTTTTAAAAAGAGGGCCCAAATAAAGCAAACAATGCATATTCAAATAGTAATACACTAAGTTTTAAGTAAAGGTATACTGTATGTACATTCAGTGATCACTGAATTGTGAACACTTCATCCGTAATGGACTATGCCGCATAGCTCGCAGGCAGGTGGCGGTAGACCATGTTCACTCTGCCATGTAGCATTTTATCCCGGACACAAAAACGGGGTGTTCCAAGATGATAATGTCATCGGGCCCGCAGTATGCGAGTGGTATCGTCACCGTCCCCCCCCCCACACCGGGTGGAAAAGGCCCGGGTTCGAATCTCCTTGATGACGCGAGGAACTTTAATGAGCTTTTTTTCACTCCGTGGCTGAGTTAGTCGGTCTCAGGGGTAGACAGCAAGGTTCACTCCCCCCCCCCCAGAATCTGGGTTTTTTTCGTCCAGCAAAACAGACAAATCGACCATAGAACAGACGCAATTAACAGACATCAGACACACAGCACGGCATATGAATTTAATTATTTGGGTGGCCTAATATAATATATAGTAATAGTAGTATGCGAGTGGTATCGCTTCTCGGCCTTTTGGCTAAGATCAAAGTGTAGTATGCGAGTGGTCCGAGGAATTCAGTGAAGATACCACCCATCTTGATTGGTCTCCAAATTCGCCTGACTTCAATCCAATTGAGCACCTGTGGGATGTTTTGGAACAGGAAGTGAGGCGTATGGACACACAACTTTCATCTATTTCGACGCTGTGGAAATTCTTGCAGGCAGCTTGGCTGCAGATTCCTACGAATGTCTTCAGACATCTAGTGGAAGGGAATAGCAGCTGTTATCCGTGCGTACGGTGGCCCAACACCGTGTTAGGCAAGTGGTCCCAATTCATTGATCATTGTAAATATACATTAACTGGTCACAACTTGGCTTGCACCACTATGATGCTAGTGCCACCACATTTTTAGATTCCCATTGCAGAGACATTCTAGAAGAGTGCAGACAGTTACTGACTAATTTGGCTATGGACCCTGCTTAAATATATATATATATTTTTTTTTTTTTTGTATTAATATTAAATGAAATTAAGTACGTATAAATGGTTGTGAAAGTTACAAGGTGCCAGTAACTACACTGGTGTTCAAAGAAAGTGCATCACCCCTTAAAATTGCAATTGTCGTCCTAATAACGTAAGTATATGGCAATATTTTTTACAGATTGCATCAGATAAAATCGACACGCGTGATGACGTAATATTGCATCAGCTGTTACTTTCGGCTACATAAGCACGCTCTGCAAGAGTTGCAGTTATTCCTTGCTTGTGTCAGGATGGCGAGTTACGTGCAGTTGACGCCACAGAGAAAGAGTGCTTTTGTTGCTTTACGCGAGGAAGGATGTTCTTCCCGTCATATTGCTTATAGAGTGCCTTGTAATCAGTCGACAGTGAGTAGATTTCTTTCCAAACTCAAGAATACTGGTTCTACTGATAGGGAAAAAGGAACCGAACGCAAACGAGTCTCTACGCCAAAACAGGACCGCGTTTTGAAGCGCTTATGCCTTAAAAACCGCAAAGATTCTTCGTTTGAGCTGAAAAGAGAATGGGAAGAACACACAGGAGTGGTAGCAAGTGCAGTAACAGTCAGAAGACGCCTCTTCAAAAATGGACTTGTAGCCCGTTGTCGTAAGAAGAAGCCCCTCCTCACACAAAAAAAAAGAAAAAAGGCCCGATTAATTTGGTGTAAGGAGCATGTCAAATGTGGACATGTTTTTATAAAGGGAGGCTCCTAGAGAGAGAGAGAGAGAGAGAGAGAGAGAGCGCACGCAAAAGTCAGAAGTAGAAATGAATCACCAAGGAGAAGAATGATGATATCCAGCTCAGGACCCTGGGTGCTCCAAGCTCACCAGATGTGACCACCTGGGGTTTTTGATTGACATCAGCAACTTCTTACTACAAATGGAACAGCAAATATTTAAAGTATATTTAAGTTAAAAATAAAGAAATGTATTCAAACAAAGTAAAAAAATTAATATTCATGACAATATAAATCTAAAACCATGACAATGTACATCTAAAACCAAGCATAAACAGTTGAGCAATGTGCCCGGAAATGTGAAGACTTGTCTTCTATCTAAGAAGTCGTTTTATTCAGAGTTGAATGTTGACTAATATTATCAGAATTGGTTATTTTTAGTGATGTGCATAACGATATTTGTGCCAAGCATACATTAACATTTTATGGAATGAAGGAGCGAGCGCAAAATTGGTTTTATACAAAGAATGCATTTTCATTGTGAAGACTCTGTTCGATGCTGTTTCTTTATCATTAATACTTTTGAAACTTTAAATTCTAATAATTCACTGCAGACAGAAAAACAGACACAATAAATTAGTTAGCAATCATCTTTTTCGGTAGTATGACAAAATACATTTACACACTGTAGCAATTTGGTGCAAAAAACAACAGTCAGAAATGTTTGCAGGGTTAGGGTAATTATGGAAGTTTGCCTTCAGCCAGCGGGTGGTATATTGTTGGAATAGGCCTCCATCTGCTGTTGTGGAAGTGGATGGACTGAATAAATTCAAGGAAGAACTAGACAAATTCTTGGAGGGTACGGATTGGTGAACTGTGTAGGTTTTTTTTCCTGGCTGTTACTGTATAAGCATGCTTTCTTGCATCATTTGCCATTACTAATACTATTACTCTGTCACTATCATCCTTGCATGAAAAATGGTTAGAAAGAAGATAGGCATCTCTTCGCAGATGCCTAGTATCCAGAAGCTGCAATCTACACAACTTAAGTAACAGTATCCTTTTGTGCCACTAGATCTCACACATTATACACGGCGTAATATGGCCTAAGTTGTTGATGCGCCTAAACCCCAAGAGCAACAGCCACTGACTAATATTGCTGGTTTTCTTTGCATCCCTCCTAAAATGAGTCTTCCAAACTTTAGTAATCAAGGTGAGGCCTGACCATTTTTAATCACTTTTTTTGTCTTCGCTGACAAAATTTCTGTATATCACTGAAAGAACGCCATAAGCGTTCTATAAATGATTAACAGAAATTTTGGCATGAGAATCTCTGAGTACTGCTAGACTAGGCCCATCTGCAGTGCTCAGAGAAATGACAGATGGTGCATCTGTCATAGCTCAGGTGCATCTATATAAGATGCATCTATCATACCCTCAGGCAAGACCTCAGGTCCTCGTAGAGAGCGCAATCGAAGAGAAGGTGGAACCAATTCTCCTTGGCCCCGCAGTAGCAAACGTCTATGGGTATTAGGCCGAGTTGGAAGAGCTTCTCGTTCACTGAGCCATGCCCAGTGACTAGGAATGATGTTTGAAGAGTTAGAGAGAGTCACTTCTGCACATCCGTCAGGATGTGACTTTTCCCCTCCACTAAGTCAGTACAGAAGTGGCTCTCTCCCCCCCCCCCTCCTTGTACTGCTCCCTTGGTGGATGTGCCCCATCTTGTCTGCCAGATGTTAATCATATCATTATCCAGATCTTAGCTGGGACTCTTCCACTGGATCTGTATGTAACCTTCCCTAGCCTAACCTTTAGAATCAACAAGAAAATTCGAACCAAGGTCTTGGACATTGAGCTAAACTTGGACACTGACCCTAAGGCAGAGAGAAAACGCTGTTATAATGATATGATAAACATCTGGCATACCTAATGGGTATCCAGAAGCATTGTCCGTTGTATAGAGACTAATTTGCCTATCATTTTTACCACTCTAGCTCGGTGGAACCAAGCACCTGCAGCATATGACACAATCAGAAGGAAGACGACTTTATAGTACAACTGAAGCGACCGCTTGGACAGGCCCCATTCGTTTTCGTTCCTAGTGATTCTGATGATTGAGGCTGAAAATTTTTTCACCTTGGAGCTGAGACGGATGAAGTGGTGGTGGTGAAAGCTTAATTTATGATCAAGACCACCCCTAGCACTGTGGTCAGTGTGACAATGGGGAGTTGTACCCCAGAGACTTTAACTTGCGGAGGTCGCCTGAGGTGCAGCTTATTTTTAAAGAGCATCATTTTGGTCTTGCTTCAATTTATCCGTAGTTTATTTAGTGCGGCCAAGGAAGAGAAGTCGTCAAGGGCCCGACTAGCGTTGTGTTCTGTGGCTTTTCGAGAGCGGCCGGACGCCACGATTTTCAGGTTGTCCGCAAAAGCAACAATCGTGGTATTGGCAAAGGAGCGGGAAAGCCAGTCTTGTATGATCATGTTCCACACGAGAGGTACCAGGATTGAGACCTGAGGGCACCCCGGGTGATTCGTCTGGAGACATGATGGTATTTTGACCTTCGAATTACTGTTCAATCTGAAAAGTAGCTTTGGAAAAGTTTATAGAAATGGCTGGAACAGGAGGCTGTCCGGAGGTGTGTCAGAGCACTGCCCCACCAGACAGTGGCAAATGCGCCCTCGAAGTCAGTGAAAATGGCAAGTTCAGATTTTGTTTCAAAGTTTTCTATGTGCAGAACTAGATCGAAGAGAGCCTCCTCACAAGATCGTCCTGGAGAGAATCCATAATTGGCAGAGGGAAGCAGATTCCGTGCTTGAAAGAGAGCTGTGGTCCTAAGTGCCATTAACCGCTCCAGTATTTTGCCAAAGTTTGCAAGTATCGCAATTGGACGGTGAAAGCGCGAGTCAGTAGGGTTTTTGTGCAACTTAATGCGTCTCAGTAGCTAGACCTTCCAGTCCACAGGAAAGCATCCCTCCTGAAGACATTTGTTGTACAGTAAGAGTATATACTCTGGCCGAACCTTGTGGAGACGGAGGATGAAATTGTATTCGATGAGATCTAATTCTGGACATTTTTGGATGTTAATATTTTAGAGAACTGCTGATAATTCTTCCAAGGTGAAAGGTTCTGTGGTTTCATCTGATTCATAACAGTTGTTTGCTGTACGAATAGCAGTATGTTCAGACAGCTCCTGAGCAGTGTCGTCTGGTGGAAATAGCTTATCAAGAAGTGATTGGCAGTTCAAGGAAGTCCTGGCAGTTGGAAATCTTGCGGAAGTCCGCAATCACTGTCCTGAAAATGTCCGGGGTGTTGGCTTTGTACCGCATGATCGTGTAGAATAGGCCCCACGGATTCGTATTGCCAGATTCTCTGACAAAGTCAGACCATGTTGCCTTCTTCCTCACTACAATAACCTTTGTGTATTCATTTTTATTAGCGATGTAGTCGGTGTATAGTCGTGCTATTTCGGTGGCTACTTCCGGGGGTCAAATGGATCACCGAGCAAATAAAAATTTAATTATTATTATTTTTTTTTTTATGTAAACCCCAAACACAAGAGGTATTAGAACCTATAGTACTTAGCATCGTGCTTCGGTTGGAGGTTGAGAAGACGAACGAAGATATTTGTTGACATTGGACTTGAACTTCTGTAGATTGTAATTTTCAGGAAATACGTATGAAGGAAGGTTGTTCCAGAAAACGGCAGTTGAATGAATAAACGAGGAAGATGAAAAGTTGGTTCTGTGAGTTTGAAGTTGGACAGTAAATGAATGTTGGCTGGTGGCTGCACGTGTTCGGACTGTTTTGAAGGAGAGAGCGGGAATTATAGAAACCAATTCAGAAGAACAGTGCCCATGGAAATATCTGTAGAAGAGGCATGCAGCAGAAACAGTACGTCTATGAGACAGCGAGTGGAGAGATTCTGTTAGAGATGAATCATTAATTAACCTAACTGCCCACTTCTCAATGGAATCAAGAAGCCTAACAGAGGTTTTGGGGGCACCACCCCAAGTGTGGTAATAATATTCCATATTGGGGCTGATTTGCGATTTATACAGAGTGAGCAACTGTTTGGAAGAAAAGTAACACCGAGAGCGAAAGAGAAAACTCAGTTTTTTAGATGCAGAGGAAGCAATATTTATAATGTGCTTGTGCCAAGAGAGATTAGAAGTCAGGGTCATTTTGCCTAGAAATCAAAGTGTCACCAAAAATAAGCATAGGAGCAGAAGAATCCTTTTTGCGAAATATAAGACAAGACTCAGTTTTAGAAGGATTGAAATCAACTAAGTTGTCTTTGTCCCACTGGAGAATTACCTGAAGATCGGCATTTAAGGAATTGGTAGCAGATTTTCGAGAAGTTGAAGCTGATTGAGCAGAACAAGATTTCTTAAAATGGAAATTGGAATGCAATGTGCTATCATCGGCAAAACTAAGGATAGGATTTCCAGTCAATGGAAGAAGGTCATTAATTTACAAGAGGAAAAGAGTGGGGGAAAGAGTACCTTGGGGTACACCGGCATTAGTGGAGAAGTTAGAAGACAGAGAGCCATCTACCATCACCATCAGTGAGCGATCAGAGAGAAAACTGGATAACCAATTATTAAAACATTTGGCAAACCATAAGATGGAAGCTTGTTTAGACCTTTATGCCAAACATGATCAAAAGCCTTTGAGATGTCAAGAGCAACTACTTGTGTTTCACCGAACCTTTCCATTGAATTAGTCCATAAATGGGTAACATAAGCCACAATATCACCAGTGGATCGACACTGACGGAATCCATATTGGCGATCTTTAATCAGACGGAAGGTTTCTAGGTAGTTTTAAGAGTTGGCGGTTAATGGATTTCTCCATTACTTTAGAAAGAGTAGAAGTAATTGCAATGGGACGATAATTGAATGGGAGGGATTTGTCACCCTTTTTAGGAACTGGCTTGATATGAGCAAATTTCCAAGCAGAAGGAAAAACACCTTTTGGAATAAGAAAGTGAAAAAAGGTGGCAAAGAATAGGAGTAAATTCAGGAGCACAGGTTTTGAGAACAAGTGGAGAAATACCATCGGGACCCGGAGCTTTCTTAGCATCAAGATTCGTCAAAATCCTTCCAACATCCTTTTGACAGAAGACCACATGAGGCATTGAGTGGAGCGTGTTGGGAATTGTGGGAGGTGTTTTACCAAGATCATTAATACATAAGTTGGAAGAAAAATAGGATGCTAGCAGGTCAACTTTATCCTTGGCTGAAGTGACAACAGAACCATATGGTTTGGACAGAGGTGGGAGCAGAGATGGGCAAAAGTTGCAGCCAATAGCTTTGGCAAGAGACCAGAATTCTCGGCTACCATTAGAGCGAGAAGAAAGTTTTCTACTCCTAGCCTGTTCAAACTCTAGTTTCGACTGATTAATAACTGCTTTACAATTGTTGCGGGCTTTGGTGTAGGCAGAAAATGAAACTGAAGAATTAGAAACAAGCCAATACGTTCTTCTCTTGAACAGCCTTAGCACATTTATTGGAAAACTAAGGTTTAGATAAAGGACGAGATTTTAAAGTCCAGTGTGGGATAAAGGATTCCATTCCTGCAAGAATAATTTCACTAACACGATCTGAGCAAATGTTGACATCAGAAGTTTTGAAACAATAATCCGACCAAGGAAAAGAAGAAAAGAAGTCTCGCAGGTCATCCCATTTTGCATTCTTGTAATGCCAAACAACACGAGGTTGGGAATAGCCATGAGATAAAGGCTCCATTGGAGAATAGACAATCACCAAGTTGTGATCTGAAGTGCCTAAAGGACCTCTCACTTCAACCGTGTACTTAGAAGGGTTGTTTGTGAGAAACAGATCAAGCGTGTTGGCTGTATGATTAGGATTCTCCGGTATTTTTGTAGGTAAATGAACAATCTGTGCAAGGTCATTAGTAATTGCAAAAGCCTCAGCATCTCGACCAGCTGGGTCGGTGTGACTAGAAAATAGAAGCCAGCTGGAGTTGTGAACATTAAAATCACCAAGGAAAATTACCTCACTGTTAAGAAAGTTGGACTGGAGAAAGTCAAGTTGTAAAGAGAGTAAGTCAAAGAGCTCCAAATGATTAGTGGAGTTAGGAGAACGGTAAAGACAACAGATGAATTTGACACAATGAGTTAGATAGATTTTAAGTCAGAGAACATCGAAGAGAGGAGATTCCAAATTACCAAGTGCCTGACAGGGAATATCAGAACGGACATAAGCGCAAGTACCACCTTTGAGGCGAAAGGAATCATACAGCGAATAATTTGGGTATCTGAGATGAGCAGTAGTTGAATCAACCGATAACTGAGATTCTGTCAGAAAAAGTACATGGGGTTTTTCAGCCTCCAAGTGGAAATGGACATCGTTGAGATTAGAATTGAGACCACGTATATTTGTGAAATGAATTAGGAAGTGTTTGGGAGGTTTTAATCTTTTCGCAGATAAGCTTGCTGTATTAGTTGGACAATGCATGGTGTATTCAATAGTAAGAAAAAGTGGGTGGGACTTGCTGTATGAAGTAATGAAATTTTTGGATATGGCGTACACATGGTAAGAATATACCCAGATCCTTGACATAACGTGGCCTCGACAATGGCCCCCCCGCATACACACTACTCGGACTCCCTCCAGCCACTATCTGGCAGAGTAGAGGTAACAAGTTTATACACTAGCTGATCCGGAAGCCTCCTAGGGAGTTACCAATAGGTTCGGTCCGGTGTACTAACTAGCGGCCGGTCTGCGAACACCGTTTTAGAGCTGTACCCTCGAAATGTAAGGAATAATGGATCTCGCCACGATGTTCATCATAACCTCAAAAATCTTCAATCATACTGCATGATGGAAGAGATATTTGCTTTTTATTAATATTTTGTTGTACTTTGTTTTATTAATATTTTGTTGTACTTTGTTTTATTAATATTTTGTTGTTGTAATTTTACTTTACAGTTCCCCCAATTTATATTGGCTTGGCAATTCAGCCCATAATTTACTTAATTCATCATAACCTCTAGGATATTAACATTCTTTCACCTTTCACTAATCTACTACTCTTCTTTTTCTACTTTCTTCACCCTTATAGTACTGGCACCTTGTGTAGCTTTTATATCCATTTATACGTACTTCGTTTAATTTAATAGTAATACAAATTACATGTACTCTTGCATCCTTTAATGCTGCTTTGCGGTTTTAGGTGCATCTGTCATACCTAATTTATTAATCTTGCTTTCACCGAAACCATTTCATCTACTGTTTACCTCTTTTCTGTGTGATTCTTTAAAGTTTTCTTTTAAAGAGTTACATTGAAAACCCATATATATATATATATATATATATACACAGATTGATTCAATACCAGTGCGACAAACTTGCAGGAGGTGCAGGGGTCACAAAGACGAATCGGAATCACATAGCATTGCAGGGTCCGAAATGCCTTCGTCATGCGGTAGAGGACGTTGAACGGGAGGTCGCGTGAACAGCGATCCCGCTGGAAGTCAGCATTTGCGAACCGGTTCCCGAGGCAGTAGGATGGACGAGTATTCAAACGTTGAACTGGCCGACATGCACCTCGCGTATGGAGCTGCGGACTGTAACCGGCGCGCCGCTCTGCGCTTGTACCAGGAACGTTTCCCGCATAGGCGTGCTCCTCCTCATACGATTTTCGCACGTGTGCACAGAAGGTTACATGAGACTGGTTGTTTCACGAGAGGTACCATGAATCGAGAGCGAACGACGAGGACGCCAAACAATGAGGAGAATGTCCTACGTCTTGCAGAAGGCAATCCGAGTACGAGTACTCGAGCGATAGGCTAACGATTGGGTATTTCCCAATCCACTGTATGGAGGATACTGTCAACAAACCAAATGAGTTCATACCATCTGCAACGCGTCCAATCATTGGAGCCTGTAGATTATCCACTCCGGAGGACTTTTGCTACTTGGTTTCTTCAACAGAAACGGTTTGCAAATGCTGGCTTCCAGCGGGATCGCTGTTCATGTGACCTCCCGTTCAATGTCCTCTACCGCATGACGAAGGCATTTCGGACCCTGCAATGCTATGTGATTCCGATTCGTCTTTGTGCCCCCTACGCCTCCTGCAAGTTTGTCGCACTGGTAGTGAATCACCCTGTATACATAAAATTAGTTTATTATCCAGTTAGCGAAACAAAGGTCCATGTGGTTTATCTAGTTACTAATCTGCAGTTTCGACAAATTACATCTTTCTCCAAGTCGGAGAAAGAGGTCAAACTGGGATTTTAGTGTTACCAAGTTTTGGATTGATCATTGCGGGATTAGTCGTCAATGAAAATATCGACAGCTTGGTGTTTTCAGATGGAGAAAAGATGTGATTTCAGTAAACGTTTATTGACATGGCTAGAACGAAGTTGAGATTCAGCCAATAAGAGTTAAAATCATAAACTCATCCGCGTTGTAAAGTATGTATTGTTTATTATGGACTAGTGATGCTAAAAGATGGTTTGTGGATCTGGAAGAGTGGCTTGAGGCGGTAGCTGTTCCATTCATTGGGGAATGATCGATTCTTCACTATGCCATTGAGGGTTGATTTTCTAATGGATCGATTCAGGCACTGAACTATGAATTGGAGAACATTATCAGATCCTGCAGAGGTAGAAAGCGAACTGATAACTTAAACCATCACTAAAACCAAGCTTTCGAGCTATCATAGAGAATTTTCCCATTTTGTAACTGAAGAACCTTGCTTTTGCCCGTTAAATTTGGCAAAAATGAAACAAGTAAAATCCCAGTTTTTACCAACAGGTAAAATCCCAGTTTTACTTCTTTCTTAAGCATCGCGCTTTCTCTCTTTTAAAACTTGTATATAAGGAGAGTTCTATGTCAAGAATAAAGGCAGGAATGCCTTTCCTGAGTCGGTAGCAAAGACCGCTATAGATTATGTATAAGCCTAATGGAAGGGTGTCTGCTATTACTTGGATTGCAGCTGTGGAGACTGTATGGCAGACCCAATGGGTTGCCAAAAGCATTCCTCTCTGAATTGAATTGAGTTTTTCTCTCATTTTGACGATAGAAACCCGATGAAACCAAGCCCCGGCTGCGAAGGAGACAATTGGGAGAAAAACGGCCTTGTAGTAGAGCAGCAGGGTACGCCTTGATAGTCCCCACTCTCTCTCTCTCTCTCTCTCTCTCTCTCTCTCTCTCTCTCTCTTGGATATTCTTATAATGGAGGCTGTGAACTTCTTGGTCTTTGTACTGAGATGCTGGAGATGTGGGAGGAATGATAGCCGGTGATCGATTACCACTCCAAGGACTTTGGTTTGGTCAACAAAAGGTATTTGGATTCTGTTGATTTTGACCTGAGGGGGGCCTTCGCAGATTAAGCCTGGTTTTAAAAACCATCATTTTGGGTTTGGTAGGATTTATCTGAAGTTTGTTAAGCACTGCAGGAGATGAGGTTATTGAGGACCCGCTGTGCTGTTGATTCTATTGCTGCTGTCCAACGGCGACGATGGAAAGGGCGCCAGCGAATGCGATGGTTTTGGTATTTTCAAAGTTGTTGTTAATCCAGCTTTGCAATACCATATTCCAAACCAGTGGCCCCAAAACCGAACCCTCGGGGAAACGCCGATGGATTGGTCTTTGGATTGGAGGTGCTTTGATTTTACTAGTATAGATCGTTTAGAAAAATAACTCCTGAAGGGCCATTAGAGGTTATGTGGACATTGAGCTGCTCGAAGGCGTTCCAAGGCACTTTACCACCGAACGTTGTCAAAGGCCCCCACGAAATCGATGAAAACGGCTAGTTTATACTTTGATTGTCATGTTTCCTGGTGCAGGATCAGGTCAGTGTGGGCATCTTCACGTGACTTTCCTGGGTAAAGCCATATTGAGCTGGAGAGATCAGGTTATTAGAAAGAAATAGATTGGTGATACGGAGGGCCATAAGCCACTCCAAAATTTTCTCCAGGTTTGCCAACAGGGCAATAGGCCTGTAGGATCTAGGATCAGTTGGTTTGTTAGGATTGGAAATGAGGCGTAGCAGCTGTTTGTTGTTTGTTTTTTTTTTTTTTTAGGAGCATTAGCAACGAAGGCCATATTGCTCCGGGGATATGCAGTGGTCATTCCCTGACCTTTCCGCATCCTCCGTATTTGGTGGTCACGGGCTCGAACCCCGGTCTAATCAAGAAGCGTGTGCTACGCACTACTGCTCCTTCCCACCTGGCTACGGAGGCGCCGGCGTAGCAGCGCTACCTTCCAAGATTGAGGAAATCTTGATTGGTGTAGGCATTTGTTGTATAGTAAGAGCAGATGTTCAGGCTTTAGCTTGTGGTATCTAATTAAAAAGGCATACTCAATCAGATCCAATCCAGGGCATTTTTTTGACATTTTCATTTTTAAGGACAGCATCCAGTTTTTGACTTGTAAATAGTTCAGTTTGTGTTGAGGTTGCATACGCGGCATTCTCTTTACGAATAGTTTTGTGTGCAGGGAGATCATCTGGTCTGTTGTCATCGGGGATAAGCTTATTTATTATTGCGTTTACTGATTAAGTCCAGTTGGTAGTTTACGTCAGACGTCTTAGACCCAAAGACGTCTGATGGTTTTATCCCGTGCAATTTTTTAAAGTAGTCCCCATGGATTTGAGTTACCTGTTTCAAGCACAAAACTGGGCCAAGTTTCCCTTTCCCTGGTGGCGATTGCCTTAGTTAGTATATATTTTTTTCTTATTTATGTACTCTCTATGGAGCTGGGCTACATCTGGGGCAGGACAGTCTCAGTGGTTCTGGTAGTTTTTACACGTGCTTGGTGAACTTCCTTTCTGAGCTTTAAGAGATCAGCAGACCACCATGCACAAGTTCTGTGGCAAGGAACTTTCTTTCTTGCGGATCTATAGGAAGCTTTAATGATCGATCTTTGGATGATATTGCAATATTCTTCTAAGGTTGTGGCATCGATTGGGAGGGAGCCTGGTTAGGAAAGTTGTGTTTGATGGACTCATAAAATGTTTCCCAATCGACAGTCCTCAGGGGAAACCTCACTAACTCTGGCACTGCTAGAGGCCGTTTGAGTGTAATTTGAAAGTGAATAACCCGATGGTCGCTGAGAGTCCAGTCTGGTATTGTAGTCCAATTCAGAATGTGTGTTAGGAGGTCATTGGTAGTTATGGTAATATCGATATTCAATTGTCCGATGGTGCCGCAGTAGGTTGGAAGTTGATTGGAAAGATTCTGGATAGCCAGATTTCTGCTGAGGATAAGGTCTTCTAGAAGCTGTCCTTGTGCATCCGTAGCTGAGGAGTGCCAAAGGTGGGATTTTGCATTAACATCTGCCGAGATGAGGATGCTATTTGAACCCAGGAAGTCTATTGCAAACTCTAAATAATTAATGAAGTCGTCAATATCCCTTGCAGGTGGGCAGTAAAGGGATGTGAAATAAAACGACATGGAGAAATACCTGACTTGTATGCAAGTTGCGAATTTCGTTTAAAGTCCATGGACGATTAGTGCATCAATATGTCTGTTTAGAATCACAATACAAGACTTTGGATCAGTGCTGGTGGGCTGTATAAGTCTTGTTTGGATAGAGTAGCCCGCAATTTTGTACGTGTTACCCGTTGGAACCTTGATGGTGTAGCGCTCCTGGATTGCTATAATATCGATCCGATGGGTTTCAGCTGCTTGTCTGATTTCATCTGCCACTGTTTGGAAGCGTTGACCGTTAATCTGCATGATGCTGAGGCTTAGGATGGGGTTGTTGCTGTCATAGTTGTCCTGTGTATGAGAAGATGTAGCTGCCGGGGCTTGACTGGTGCAATACTGATATGGAGATGTTGAAGGCTTAGCCATCGGCGATCCTTAGTCGTACCATATCTAGTGCATGTTGATATTCCGGGCAAGTAACCTCTCTAACTAAATGTTGGTGGTCCTTCTTCCTACGCCTGCAATTACGCATGCATGAACATGCCCACTCCGGGCACAGTGGCTGCATGTCGGTGAAGTGTGGGTTCAGTGGAGCGATGTATGCCATTATCCCACGCAAAGAAAACATCTTGTGACAACTTTAAAGGGCCTGAACTTGTGGGTACTACAGCCCAGAAAGATTCTGTCCAGAGTCATAATTTTTTTAAACCGGCTAGGACAGAATATTATTACTCGGTGTGCTGTTGCGTTCTTTTTGCCTTAATGGAAAATCTAAATGTAACTTCCTTCTTGACATCATTTATGGTAACTCCATAGTCTGCTAAGTTTATAGCATGAGTATATAGAATCATACACAAATAATAACACATATCTGATCTTTTTCAGGAAGCACAAAATAAATAGTTCAGATTAAGCTGGATCAGCAGTAGTAATCAAATTAAAAATAATAACATATATCAATGGGCTGCCGAACCTATATGGCGTAGCCATTGTGCACGCCGTAGAATCCACCAACATAATGTAAAATTTTAAAGTCGATATAACTATTAAACGCCTTAGAAGTTCGGCATGGAAAACAAATCGAAAAACACCGTCACCAACAGATTCAGGGTCACAAAAAATTAATCCAAGAAATGCTATTATAACCACTTTAATAAACACAAATCTCGGAGCGCAAAAAAAATAAACCGGTGAGGCAGCACTCACACACTGTAATTTTATTCAACCTGGATGGCTCGGATGGGAAGCGATATGTCAGAAGACAAAAATCAGAGGCATAACACCTACTGTAAATTTTCCCTCCGGTCAGATGGTCTGGGGATGCATAACAAGCAAAGGGGTGGGGAAAATTAAGTTCACGGAACGGTGAATGCAGAAACCTACACTGCTATTTTGGAGGAGTGTCCGAAACCCGTTATTAGGGATCACCACACAGACGTCCAAAACTCCATTTTTCAACTGGACTCAGACCTTTCCACACAGCAAAATTGGTAAGTTTTATGCTATTTAGATTTAATGATGATTTTGTCTTCTTGTCTCACAAGGCTTAAAACATACTTACACCAATGTTTTCCCGTTTTTCTCCCCCAAGGTACAGTCATACTTCAGACATGCTGGCATTAGTGTTGGACTGTCCCGGCAACGGTGCAGATTTGAACCCTATTGAAAATTGCTGGTACATAATGTGGTCTAAAGTTGCTCAGAATACGCCGGCAAGTAAGATTCTTCTGCAGGAAAGCATTGTAAGGGTGTGGTACCACGAAATTGCCCAACCGTGTATCCAGAAGTTGATTAACTCTATGCCTGATCCTTGCAAGGTTGCAGCTCGAGGAACAACAAAATATTGAAGACTTATTTTGTTGATTTACAGTACATAATATTATTACGTTAACTTGTTATTTCAGTTTGTACACGTAAATGCAATAAAATGTTATGTTTGGTTGTCATGATTGCCATTTGTATGATTTCTCATATTGCCATTAATTATGTATTTTACCCTTTGGGAAGATATTTATGGCAATTAGGTATATCAGGTGGAGCCTTTTTATTGGATTTAATTCACAGAGATGTATATCCCATGTAACAAATGCATTTCGAATATTTCTGCAACCCACAATGAAGCGCAAAACGCATTATTTGCAAAATTCACAAGTGATGCAGTTTTTTGTTCGCCAATGTACTGGCACACGATGGTTTTAGGACTAACACTAACTGTATAATGTGTTATTCTACCTGAACCAATGCTAGCTACACTTGATTCGTTGTCAACCCCTAACTTACATTTTTTAATTAGAAACTTTTCCATGTTTAACTCGATCTTTTTGAACTTGTCTAGTTTGGCAAAAGTGCCCCCTCACCTGGATCCTAAGTGGGATGACAGACTCACCTTTAGTCAACGCTTCGCTCACATGAAGACAAAAATATATGCTGCTTTATGGGCTACTAGACAAGGGCTTGTAGGAATTAGGGCCTCTCATCTAGCGATCAAGTACATTTTAAAGTGTGTCCTTCCGATTCCAAGGTATTCCTCTCAAATTTGGGCCTCAGCTCCTGATTCGCATTATAAGACCGTCGATGGCTTAATAGAGTTGCTGGCCACCCTTTTACTATCTCAAGGGCCATTCTCTAATCTAACCTCAACCTCACGCCCTGGATGCAGCAGACAATCAACAGGAATATACATACTCTCGCACAAATGCTCACAGGCATTTTCGGCGTAGATTCTTCCCGTCAAATACAGTAAAAATATTTAAATCTTTGCAGTTAGATGCTGAAAAACTCTGCAAGGATGCAACGTACCGAAAAGAGATCTAGAATTCTTATAGACTCGCCGAAATATGAATCATCCGTAAGATCAAACACCTTTCCATCTACAAATAATTCTGCAATTTAAGAACAGACATGATATTGTGGGGGGGAGGGAAGAATTAGGGGAAGAATGTTACAACTTTTTATTATATGTATACCTTTATTATTATTAATTATAATTTCTGTAATTAATAAATCTCGGTAATCTTTCAGACCCACCTCTCTTAACTTTGTATTTCCCAGTTTATTTTCCCCCTAATTTACCCCCCTCCACATTAACACCTGACTTGTATACTGCACAGAAGATCACAGATTCTGGGGGAATAGTAGTTCGTGTATGTCTCCTCTGGACTGGCTGAGTATTCAGAATGACTCATACTGCACTTGATAAACTTATACAATATTGTTTATTCACAGTATATACATTAAAAGAATATATCATACATCATCAATTGGGTATTATGTTAATTACTAGCATTATATGTGTGCTAAGATGTAAAGATAATCACAATTCATATATCATGTCTCTTCATGTCTTTCTGCCTTTTCTCCTTCTGGTTTAGGTTACATCTCATAACATTCTCTTGGCTTCTAACAATTAAACTTCCCAACTGGGATTACAGCAGTGAGCAATAACACCTATATGTGTATTTTCCTAGATTTATAAATCCCCGCTATAATCTTTCTTTAATTATCCCTTCCAAAATAATTACATGTGCATAGAACATAGTCTCAACTTAAAACGTACTAGTCTCGAGTACATATATCTAAATCTTCCTTGCTTATTAACTTATCTTTGTGATGAAGTACATATATCTATATCTTATGAACTTTCTCCTTCCCCTTTATGCTAAACAATATCAAATCAACTATCAACTAATTTAAAACATTCCTTAGAGTCCTTTCCTTCAAATCAAGCTTAAAACTATTATCTGGTACTTACATAACAGTTTAGGCCCTTAGGGGATCACTCTTCACACAACCTTTTTCTCAGCTCAGGGGCGGCCATCATCATCAATATAGGGCATCATCAGACTCCTACTGGAATTAGTCATCGGCTAAGGAACTGCTGCTCATCTACAGGAATTCTCCTTCGTTCAGGAACTCACTCTTTTCTCCATAAATGGGTTGCTCTGGCCCGCTTTGGGCGTCTGATCAGCTCGACGATACTGGGGTGCATAATAAAATTATCAAGACTCTCCTTACTGCTTTATCGAGAAGCCAGACTGTATAACTTTTCCTTATCTTTCTATACCGAGACTTTTCGATCCTTATCACTCAGCTCCAGCATATGTGTTTCCATCTTTCATTGGGCATCTCCTTCCTATTTCTATGTTGCGGCTGACCTCTCCCAGAACTTGCCTAACGAATTGTCTTTGCGACAAACTGCTTAAATTCCCACTACCACATTCCAGCGATTCATGGGAACTCCCACCTTCTTCAAAACTTCCTACAACTCCAGAAAACTCTAAAACTCCCCAAACTGTCCAAAAAAAAAAAAAAACTGTCTGCCAAAAACTCATTTCTCTGTCTGCTACTCTCCAGCGATTCTCCCGGCACTTCTCGGGATTTCTTTCCAGCCGCACATCTGCCCAAACTGTCAAAAAAACTGAAACTGGCCTTTTTCCTCCTGTTGCATCTCCTTTTGTTTCAGCCACCCCTTCTATTCTGATCCAACCGTAGTTCGTTCTTCATCATCTCTTTATTCTCATTCGCTCTCTCCCACTTCCTCCGTTTTCCTGGCCCTTCCCTTTCCTGGGGAAACATCCGACTTCTCGAAATTTCTAGAAGCTTCGATGAACTTCCGGACGTCTAGAAATTTCTAGATATTTCCTTGTGATCATTCCGATGCACTTACCCCTTATTAGTCCACTCTGTTTTTTCTCTACCGCTCCTTGAAATCAGTAAGTGGTCAAGGAGTCGGTTTGTTTTATCCAGCGGCTAGCCATTTCCACACGGTATATGCCACATCCAGGGTCCCCTCCACCCTCTTAGTCTTTAAAATTCTTCCTCTCCACAAGGGGGAGTTGGTTCCCTTGTTCTTTTATTCCAAAGAGCTGCCCACTTTCTGTTTATAACGACTTGAACTGCCCTTACGGTGCTCCCATTGTACTTTTATGCCCTGTCCCGCTATCCCCCGTTGTTACGTTAATCCTCCCCTACTTAACTGTATGGTACAGAGCGATCGCAATCTAAGCTGAAAATCATCCTATGTAAATAATATTATTTAATATATATACATATTTTCTTGTTATGTTATAATATTTATTTCCCTAGGATAAATGTAAGAATTCGGTTCTTACAATATACCATGCAGAACGTACTTCAAATAGAAGTGGACTGTTACAACATGCTGTACATACTGAAGAGTTGGGACTAAATAGAACTGTCTCATAATGTCATAACTGAAACTTCTACTACGAAACGAAAAATAATATTCGAATAATAATATTCTTCTACGAAAAATAATATTCGGTGAAGCTGTTGACCGGAAAAATATATGCCTTTATTAACAGTTGTGTAAATATGTCATTAATAATTTGTATCTGGAATTACTGATTAGTAAATATACAATTAACATAATGTATATACAGAATTATTAATGTGTAAATACTGTATATATATAATATGTAATATTTTGGGAGGAGACTACGTGTTCAGTACAGTATATGTAACCCACTTCCAGTATCTCGTACCCTGCTATGTAATTAGCACCCCCTTGGCACTTAGCTGTCCAGAGTGGTTTCTTTTGTGGAATTAACAGATAATAATAACAATAATAACAGAACAACGCCGACAACGTCGCCCGCCTTAACGGGGCAGGGACGGTAACCAAGCACCAGCAGTTATTTGATTGATACTGTTGCCTGGATCAGTCATTCAACACGAGCAATATAACATTTCACCACACTAACACCAGTACACCAACGTGGACACCAGTACATGCCATGCAGAACGTACTCTGTGGACTGTGACAACATACTAAAGAGTTGCGACTAAATAGATTGACTGGCTTTACCTAGTATGTCCGGCAGAACTCTAAATTTTCCTTAAGCCGGCTCTTTTTAATATGGCAATATTTCTTATTGTGTTAATGTGCAGTATATTGTATTGAATATTTTGCGCTTTACCTTGCAATGTCCAGAACTGAGCTTTATGTACCATATATTTAAGCACAAATATATGGTACACACAAAAAAAAAGTCTCTTTTTGTTTTCTTTTCAACGTTCAATATCGTCTCAACGAAGTCTCAATCTGCTGCGCAGGATAGTGTTGTACCAAGGTCATCTTCACACAATAAACATTTCTAAGGTGTTTTTTTTTTTTTTTTTGAATAACCTACACAGGGAGTAAAAATATTCAGATAAATTTAAGTTCAGAATTTGCATATACTAACGAAGTGTTATTCAAACTATTATTGAAAGATCAGATATTGTAAAATTGAATATAATTTACACACGCGACAATGTTGCTGCTGACGTGGCCTGACCTTCATCGTTATCTAAAATAGATAGCGGTACAATTGTAGAGGACTAACCGAAGCCTCACATTACCGATAACAGACAGATGTGATTTCGCAGTCGAGCTACGTGTAATGTAGTGATGGGCGTAATGAATAGACATCGGATTATGTGCGCTAAAAAACAGGTCAAATATGCACTACAAGTTTCTTTTTTTTATTGCACTGCTCAAAGCAGGGCTGGATTTTGGTGTCCGTAGGCCCTAGGCACTTTTATTTCGAAATGTGCTAAAAAGGGGGGGGGGGTCTTTAATTTTAGCACTTTGGCTGCGAATAATGTCAATTATGACTCAAGTTTCAACTATAATAAATGATAAACCACCTCAATTGATGGAGCGACTATCACTTCGATTCTTCTTGTTTCGAGAACAGTTCTTGACAGTGTATGCGTATTGGAAGCTCCTAGAGTCGATTGCAAATATCATGCGTAGGAATGGTTCTCGAAAACTTTTTTTTTTTTTTTTCTTAATTTTGCACTGTACCTACGGTGCCTAATGGGAAATCCATCCCTGGCTCAAAGAAAGTCCCCACGTTTCAAGTTCGGTTAGGTAACCAGGTGACCAACTAGGTAATTCACCTTTTCGAGTGCCTGTAAGGCTCTCGAAAAGGTGAATTACTCTACAATAGTAAAGCAAGTACGGACGAGTTGGTTCTGCGTCTAATTTTCCACATATAAAATGTGCAATACAGCGACCACAAAATGTGTGTGGTTTCGTCGACGGACATTTCGATGTCCGTCAACGAATTTCTCAAATAATCTCATAAATAGTGTAAAGCTTTCTCTAGGAAGATTCATCTGGAATATTTTGATTTATAAAATATTTTTTTAAATAATTGCTCGAAGGGTCGATAGTTTAAATTATTCAAAGGGATACTGCTGCTTACCAGGGCGAGACACGAATTCTTTGAAAAATCACTTCTTTTTTTTTTAAAGTACATGGCTCTGTTTAAAGTGACTGTTCTGGATATTCGTCCTTGCTTTTCCTTAGCCTGGCCGTAATGTGCGATGTTGTTTTCACATGTTGTTCGATCTGGAATTTTTTTCTTGCATGGAACGTTCTTTTCACAGACAACACGTTTCATCTGATGTAGTTGATGGCATTGAAACGTTTCCCACGGTCAGTGAAATATCGCACGCTAATTAATTGCAATACAGTGACTTGTTAGTTTCTAAGATCAATATTTGAAAAAAATGACCAAGTTAAGGAATTCGCAGTATTGCTTGCATTTATATGCACCAGCGACTACAGTCGCCCTAATATACATTTGCATGTGCAGTTACATATAATCCGAAGTCTAGTAATGAATTATAGCAAATCATTCAATTATTTCGATTGTACTAATATCATTCTATCTTGCGATATCCTTTGACCGTGTGGTCGTCACGGAGTAGAAACAGAAAATTTACTTATTTTATTTATTCGGATGGTATAATTGAATAATATCAATCATTTGATTGATATAATTTAATTTTTTTATAGTTTGATAGGACTCGACTCGACTGTTATTGCTTATGCAAAGTTTTTGGGCCTGTTTTAAAAAATGTGCAAGGCAATGAAATACTGGGAAAAAACTGTTGTGACTAGTGGGACAAAACTTCCTAAAAGTTAAATCAATAATAATAAAGATAAATTTATAAATTATAGGGATAAATTATAATGATAAATTATAAATATCTTGCCATCTTTGTTATTATTATTTTTAATAATAAGTTTCCAATTTTATTCAGATGAAATTCAATATATTCCCAAATAAAGCGAAGGAAATGGATTTCTCTGACAACTCAAGTAAAAAGGTGGTTTTTTTTTTTTTTTTTTTTTACCGCGTACCTTAAAAAACAAGGTGGTTTAAGGTGGCGCTGGTTTATTTCGGCGTTTCTAGTTTTACTAATGGCACTTTCGACATTGTGGTGGGGGGGTTTGTTTTAACCTGTTAGAATGCCTATATTATGTTTAAACCTTGACTCTATTCTCGTTTCCTTATCCCACATTCCGCATTCTGACTCGTGTACCTCACAGAAGAATCGGGTTCGTATGTATATGTATTCTTTCCTGTCAGATTCTTGAGAATTGTTGTATTAAATACCTCTTTGGCCATACCAATTCTGCTTCTAATTTCTATGTCTTGTTCATTATTATTTGTAGTGATCTTCCCTAGATATTTAAAGCTACTCACTTGTTCGATGGAAGAGTTGCCACAAAAAAAAAAAAAAAAAAAAAAAATATGATATTAGGGGTCCCCCGTAATTAATAAATATATGGGTAGATGTAAATGATTACATGTATCCATATATTTATTTTGTATGTAAATCTCTTGTGTTCTCTGGTCGATTTCCCTGTTTGCTGTACGAAAAAAATCCCAGTTTCTAGAGAAAAAACCTTGCTATCTACGCCCAAGACCGACTAACTCAGCCACGGAGTGAAAAAGCCCATTAAGTTCCTCGGGTCATCGACGGGATTCGAACCCGGGTTTTTTCCAGCCGGTGTGTGTGTGGGGGGGGGGGTTACGATACCACTGTGCACCGCAGACTGGGACAGTTGCCATAGCGTATTTGATTCCAGGCATGATGTTTTTGCTTATGACCTTAGTTTTGGTCTTTTTGGCATTAATTGTTTTAAGCCTATCTGTTCACTGGCTGCTACACTTTGTTGAGGAGTGTGTGTAGTTTTTCCTTTGACGTTGCAATGAGGGCAGTATCATCTGCATATTCGCAGGTTACTGATAACTGAATAATCCTGTTCTGATAACCTTATTGACAGTATTTATTTCGTAGTTTAAGCGTTTTTTTTTTTTTAACAGTTTAATTTTAAGAGTTAACCACATGGCGCCCCCTTAGCCAAGTGGGCAGGAGCGGCAGTGCGTAGCACACGCTTCTTGATTAGACCGGTGTTCGAGTCCATGACCACCAAATACGGAGGATGCGGAAAGGTCAGGGAATGACCACCACATATTCTCGGAGCAATATGGCCTTAGTTGCTAATGCTCCTAAAAACCAAATAACAACGACAACAACAGTTAACCACGTTTTCAATCCCCATAATAAATTTAAACAATATCGTTTTTATCTTAATTTGTACCAAAAGAAAAATCAGTTTACGTTTCGAAGGTAGTTGATGAACATAAATTCTTAAAACAGTTTTTGACTTTTGTTACTTTTCTCACGGGGGTGCGATGTGATTTTATCTTTGTAGATGTAAAACTGGACATGTGTGTGTGGACATGTGTATATGTAAAGGGCGGCTCCTAGAACGTTTGTTCAACTCCGCCTCGTATCTCTGTGAAGAACAGTAGCACTACAAATGGGCCAGATATGTGTGTGACGTCGGTTTGTGTGTATTATGTGTGTGTTTTGTTGTTCTGTTCTGGCCGCTTGGCTACCCAGAAGCATCAGTCACCTGGACAGATGATTCTGGGTACTCGTCCACACCACGGGAAGGTGGGCCAGTCCATGTAAAGCACGTACTGTCTCAAGAGAGACTCTGACCCACCTAATGTTGTCAGAAGGTAGGCCAGGATCCTCTGGGGGCCCATTCCAGAGGGGAAAAAAAAAAAAAAAGAAAAAAAAAAAAAAGGATCACCCGTGGTGCTGGATTTGGAACCAAAATTATTAAAATAAAACATTTATGTAACTAAATAATAAAATAAATAAAATTAAAAAAAAAAAAAAAAAAAAAATAAATAATAATAATAATAAATAAATAAAAATAAATAAAATTAAAAAAAAAAAAAAAAAAGGAAGAAAGCACTTAATTTTGTCTGCAGGCCGAGGAAAATTTCATTTCTTGAGGATTTGAGTTTATGTATTATTAAAGGAGATCTAACCAGCTATGCATCAGCAGGACCGTTGTGCTGCATTCTGTTGGGATCTGTTGACACTGAACGCCTTCGAAGAAATACGCCTTGAGCGAAAGCCTGAAGAATCTGAAATGACTCCGAGCTTTGAAGCAGAGACGACTCCTGTCCTGATTGAAAATTAGTAAGTGCTTGAAGAGGAAGTCTGAGATCGTCATACAGGGAGCAATGAAACAAGATGTGATCCCAACTCTCTGGTAATCCACACGAACAGAGGTCTGTTTGTGATAAATTGAACCTAAGAAGACTCTGGTTCATCGATCCATGTCCTGTCAACAGGTACGACGTGAATATGTCCATACAAAACCACAATCGAACACGTTTATCAAGGAGAAATGAAACTTGTGGTATAAATTTTCTCGTTGTTGCACCAACGGGAGCTGTGTCCCATCGAGACTGCCAAATGTTTACTAACTCGTTCCACAGTCTCCTTCTTTCTCTTTTAGCATCATCTTGAAGGTTGATGGTTATTCCAAGAAATTCGGTCTCAATCTGCCTTTTCAGTCTGTATAAAAAGCCTCTATAAGTAACTTGCAAGTCTAAAGGTAATGTTCCGGCTAGTACTTGCAGAGCTTGCGTCGAGACTGTCCTGCATGCCTTAACTAAACACCGCAAAATGGTTCTCTGCAATGAGGCGAGTTTTGTAATGAAGTGTTTGAGCCGTGCCCTGTGAAACCATGCACCGGCAGCATACGTGATTAGAGGGAGGAAAACTGCATTGTAATAAATCCTTAAAGTTTTTCTGGAGAGCCCCCATTCAACACGGGACACCCTAACAATTGCACCAGTAAATCTACGTATTTTAGATGATAAGTTTGTCAAATGAGGAATAAAATTGAGACTGGAATCAATTACCACTCCTAGAACCTTGTACTCTTTAACTATGGGGAGACGAATGTTGTTGATCTTGACCAACGGAGGACGAGTGATATCCAACTTTGATCCAAGAATCATCATCTTTGTTTTTGACAAGCTGATTTTAAAACTGGAGGCCATTATCGTAAACAACCTTGAAGAACCAAAAATCAAAATTCAGGAACGGTTTTGATAATATTTTAAGATTAGTAATGAATTCGCAGCCAAGAGACGGATAAATATTTGAGACAGGTTTGAATAGCTAAATGGAATTCCATGGAATAATGTGTGGTACCATAAATTTTCGTT
Organism: Mastigoproctus giganteus; assembly: GCF_048544385.1. Taxonomy (NCBI): domain Eukaryota; kingdom Metazoa; phylum Arthropoda; class Arachnida; order Uropygi; family Thelyphonidae; genus Mastigoproctus; species Mastigoproctus giganteus. Next base: position 123,479,828 of record NC_143579.1, on the reverse strand, counting down.
GCACCATATATTATTTAAACGGTTTCTTTTTATTATACGCAATAAAAGACAAAAGCGTGTATTATGTCTATATTATTTTTATAATAAATACTATTTTTATCTGCCTTTACTGTATCCGACGCTTCCATATACTTTCAAGACCCACCTTTCAAAACTCGCTGCAGTAAAGGTGGATTGATACACAACGGCCAAAATATTTTCCCCCGTATATACTATGCTTATTTTCATATTAAACATTACAAAAAAGAAGAAGAAGAAAAAAAAGCAGCCGTATGTGCATCGTATGATATGGTAAAGGTATCAAACATCGTATGGCTCAGTCGGTGCACCTCATACAGCTTAATGAAATTATATTGAATTTCTTTCTTTGGCTTTCAATTCAGCTGCTGAATGTGATGATTTCCCCCCCCCCTCCTGAAGCCAGAAAGTAATCGAAGAAGAGAAAATTAAGATATACTTTGGATCCATCTGAATGTGAAATCCAAAATGTTGTGATACAACTTCATATTTTCTTTATCGCAGGAAAATCATCCAAGTATGACCTTGGTACGCTGTACAGTTTTTCAGTTGCTGTAATGGCGCTATCTAGCGGTGAATATAGGAAATTCTATAGAAATAATCTCTGTACTATACTGTGTATGATATTCGTAGAATATTATGTAAGTGGGCTATTTCTGCTGATTTTCTGTAGCATATTTTCCTATATGCTCACGAACGCCATGATGGCATGGAAGACAAAGCTTGAGTCGCGTGGCATATTTTGTATTTGAAGAAGAATTAGATATTAGAACTAGTGTTGGGCATAATCGAATGCAAAATCTCTCTCGAAAGTTTTTTTTTTTTTTGTCTGATACAGCATAAGCTTCAAGCTTCCTTGTACCATATGGCTAATAATAATAATATACCCATTCATTCGAATGATTCATCATAATCGAATAAAGCCTTTCGAATTGTGCCCGATAATATTTAGTAATTACTAACTATTTTAGATTTATTTCGATTAGCAATGCCTGATTAGCGATGATTATTCTGTCGCTATGGGTTACCATTAGTATTGGCAATGTGATACAAGGAAACAACCCCCTCCCCTCCCAAAAAAAACCCCTTCATACCAGGGGTTCACATCTGATGAGCATGGGCTTGACACGCCCAGGGTCCTGAGCTGAATATCATCATTCTTCCCTTTCTTGGTTATTCCTCTCTCTCTCTCTCTCTCTCTCTCTCTCTCTCTCTCTCTCTCTCTCTCTCTCTCTCTCAGGGTAACTCAGGAATTTTTTGGCTGGTGCAGCAAAAGCTTCAGGTTTCCTTGCACCATATGGCTAATCATAACAATAATTTGCCCACTCCTGAGTGAGAGCAATTTGTTGACATGTGTGGACATGTGTATATGTAAAGGGCGGCTCCTAGAACGTTTGTTCAACTCCGCCTCGTGTTTCTGTGAAGAACAGTATCACTACAAATGGGCCAGATATGTGTGTGACGTCGGTTTGTGTGTATTATGCGTGTGTTCTGTTGTTCTGTTCTTGGCGCTTGGCTACCCAGAAGCATCAGTCACCTGGACAGATGATTCTGCGTACTCGTCCACTCCACGGGAAGGTAGGCTAGTCCATGTAAAGCACGTACTGTCTCAAGAGAGACTCTGGCCCGCCTGATGTTGTCAGAAAGTAGGCCAGGATCCTCTGGGGGCCCATTCCAGAGGGAAAAAAAAAAAACGATCACCCATGGTGCTGGATATGGAACCGAAATTAATAAAATAAAACATTTATAAAAAAAAAAAAATAATAATAAATAAATAAATAAATAAAATAATAAAATAAAATAAATCAATAAAAAATATAATAAATAAATAAATATAAGTAAAATGGAAGAAGGTAGTGGTGCCGCTAAAAAAAGCCAAATAAATTAGTAAACAAAAAAATAAAAATAAATAAATAAAAATAAAATAATTTAATAAATTAACAAATAAAAGAAATTACTGGTGCTCCTAAAAAAGAGAAGAAATTATAATAATAAATAAATGCATAAAAGAAAGAAAGTGATGCTAATAAAAAAAATTATAGTAATAAATAAATACATAAAAGAAAGAAAGTGATGCTACTAAAAAAAAGAAATAATAAATAAATTCATAAAAGAAAGAAAGTGATGCTACTAAAAAAAAGAAATAATAAATAAATTCATAAAAGAAAGAAAGTGATGCTACTAAAAAAAAAAGAAATAATAAATAAATACAGAAAAGAAAGAAAGTGATGCTACTAAAAAAAAAAAAAAAACAAGAGAGAAAGAAAGATTTTGTCTGCAGGCCGAGGAAAAATTTCACTTCTTGGGGATTTGCATTTATATATTATTAAAGGAGATCTCGACAGATCTCGACTGCATTCTGTCGAGATCTGTCGACACTGAACGCCTTCGAAGAAATACGCCTTGAGCAAAGGCATGAAGAATCTGATATGACTCCGAGCTTTGAAGCAGAGACGACTCCTGTCCTGGTTGAAAATTACTAAGTGCATGAAGAGGAAGTCTGAGATCGGCATACAGGAAGCAATGGAACAAGATGTGATCCCAACTCTCTGGTGATCCACACGAACAGACAGAGGGAAGAAAATGACGAACTCTGGTTCATCGATCCATGTCCTGTCAACAGGTAGGACGTGAATATGTCCATGCAGAACCACAATCGAACACATTTATCAAGGAGAAATAAAACTTGAGGTATAAATTTTCTTGTTGCACCAACGGGAGCTGTATCCCATCTAGACTGCCAGATGTTAACTAACTCATTCCACAGTCTCCTTCTTTCTCTTTTACCATCATCTTGAAGGTTGATGGTTATTCCAAGAAATTCAGTCTCAATTAGCTTTTTCAGTGTGTATAAAAATCCTCTATAAGTAACTTGCAAATCTAAAGGTAATGTTCCGGCTAGTACTTGATGGTTCTTTGCAATGAGGCGAGTTTTGCTTTGAAGCGTTTGAGCCATGCCCTGTGAAACCATGCACCGGCAGCATACGTGATCAGAGGGAAGAAAACTGCATTGTAATAGATCCTTAAAGTTTTTCTGGAGAGCCCCCATTCAACACGGGACACCCTAACAATTGCACCAGTAAATCTACGTATTTTAGATGATAAGTTTGTCAAGTGAGGAATAAAATTGAGACTGGAATCAATTACCACTCCTAGAACCTTGTACTTTTTAACTATGGGGAGACGAATGTTGTTGATCTTGACCAACAGAGAACGAGAGATATCCAACTTTGATCCAAGAATCATCATCTTTGTTTTTGACAAGCTGATTTTAAGCTTATTGGCTACAGTCCAATCGTAGAGATCCCGGAGAATAAAAATTTGCGGTAGTTTCAAGATCGGCCCTAGAGTTACCATTTACCAAGATGGTGAGATGATCTGTATACGCTATTATTTTGACGTTATCGAAAGATCGGGAGAGCCACTGCTGCAGCACCATGTTCCATGTAATAGGATCCAATATAGAGCCCTGTGGGCACCCTCTAGATACTGATCTTGATACTTGGCTATGTTTAACCTTGACTATTATGGTTCTATTGGCAAAGTAATTATGGATTAAAAGGTAAAGGTGGTTGGAGCACATAGCCAATCGCAGACGCTCCAGGACGCACTCCCACCAAAGGGAATCAAAGGCGCCCTCGAAGTCGGCGCCTCCGTAGCCAGGTGAGCAGAGCAGCAGTGCATAGCATACGCTTCTTGATTAGACCGGGGTTCGAGCCCGTGACCACCAAATACAGAGGATGCGGAAAGATCAGGGAATGACCACTGCATATCCCTGGAGCAATATGGCCTTAGTTGCTAATGCGCCTAAAAACCAAAACAACAACAACAACAGTGCCCTAGAAGTCGATGAAAACAGCCAGGGTATATTTATGTACCGAGTTTTGAACTGAAGGGACAAAGTCCACAAGAGCATCCTCGCAGGAACGTCCGGGACAGAACCCATATTGACTCCTTGAAAGCAGATCCTGTTCTACCAGTAGGGTATTCAATCTAATGGCCATTTGTCGCTCTAGCAATTTACCCAAATTAGCCAGCAGAGTGATCGGCCTGTACGATCTAGCCGCTCCAGAAGGCTTATCCGGCTTTCTGATCAACTTAACTACAGCGACCTTCCAAATGTCTGGAAAAGTTTCTTCCTGAAGGCATCTGTTGAATAAGTTTAGAAGACCATAAGGTTTTAATTTCAGAACTCTGATAATAAAAATGTTTTCTACAAGATCTAGTCCGGGGCACTTCTGAACATTAACTTTATGCGAGACAGCCTGCAGTTCATCCAACGTAAAAGGTTCGGTGGTTGTTGAGGACACATAAAATTCATTGTCTGATCGGATTTTAAAATGAACAGCTAAGTCTGAGGTAGGATCATCCAACAGAAAAAGAGCATCGAAGATTGCATTTGCAGAATCATGCCAGTTCAGTGTTTCTACGGAATCCGCCACAATTGAGCCAAATATGTTAGAACCAGAGGTTTTTCCTCTTACAATCTCATAAAGAAGACCCCAAGGGTTAGCATTTCCAGAGGTGTGAACGAAATTCATCCACGTTTCACGCTTTCGAGAAGCAATGGCCTTCACGTAGCTTTTCCTCAATGAAGAATACTGCTGGTAAAAACGAGTAACGTCGGCTTGGGGCCAGTCACTATGCCTTTGGTAATACCTATGGGCTCGATGAACTTTCCTTCTTAACTGGGATAACTCCTGCGTCCACCATGAACATGTCTTCTGATTAACCCTCTTTTTCCTGGAAGACTTATATGATGCTTTTATTATAGCATTTTGAATATAGTTCACTTGATGAGAAATAGGTGAGGTTTCAAAAGCAGCAAGTTTCTGTTCGTTAAGGTTCAGAAGAATGGAAGAGTCAAAAGCATTCCAGTCAATATTTCTGATGGAAAATCTTATTAATTCTGGCTGTGAGAAAGTGTGTGAAGATGGAACGGCAGAATCAGGGGAAAGCATACAATAGATGACTCTATGGTCACTGGTGCACCAGTCCGTATACACAGTCCAGTCAGTAAGCCGCAAATCGAAGTGAGAGTTTGTCATCGTTATATCTATATTAGATTCTCCTGCATAATTTGAGAAAGTATGAGGGCGATTAGGCTTGTTGTGAATTGAAGCACAATGATTAATTATGAACTCCAAGAGAAGGCCATGTGCATCTGTAGAAGAGCTGTGCCAAAAGTTTGATTTTGCGTTGATGTCCGATGAGATCAATATATTGCTATTCGGTGCCAAAGTATTTATCACAGTGTCAAGGTAAGCTAGAGAGTGATTAAAGTCCTCTGATGGAGGGCAGTAGAGAGAAATTAAGTGAAAATTCGTTACGGAGTGTGTGACAAGAACGCAGGTAGAGAACTGAGTGCAAAATCCATGAAGAACCATGATGTCTAAAGAGTCATTAAGAATTAATATACAAGATTTGAGATTCTGATCAACAGGTTGTGTTATTCTCATTTTCAAGGAGTAACCCAGGATTTTAGACTGTGGTCCAGACTGGACGCGTGCAAAATAAGGCTCTTGTATAGTGACAATGTCAATACAATTTGTCTCGACAGAAAGCCTAATCTCGTCAGCTACTGCCCGAGATCGCTGCCCGTTTATCTGCATAATCCTCAGACGGCCTGTCTCCCTCACAGACGAAACTGGCGTAGAACTGTTTAGAGAAGTAGTGTTGTTTACATTATGTACAGAGTGATGAGTCAAATTACTCATAAGCGGTCCTTATTCTTGCGGCTTCTAATGCTCTTTATATTCAGTACATTCACTGTCCTTTACAGAATGGCTGTACTCCCGTTTACGTCGCTTGCAGTTTGCGCAGCAAGCGGCCTCTTCCTTATGAGGGCACTCAGACAAAACATGACCACTGTGGGCACAGTGACCGCACGAAGGGGATTCGTGGGAACAAAACTGTGTAGTGTGCCCATATCCTAAGCAGAGGTAACACTTTGTTACAATTGTAAACCGACGGAATTTGTGAGAACTCCAAGATAAGAAAATCCTTTCTTGTGACAGAAGATGTTTGTACATTCTTGGCGGGAAGCTTATTACCCAATTCACAAGTGACGATGATCTTGCACGGGTAGTAAATCTGAGAGCAATTTCCTGTTTACATTCCTTTAAGGGAAATCCATTGGCAGCCAAGTTTTTAACATGAAGATTTTCGATTATTTCGTCTTTAGTTAAATCCTTTGGAATGTCGTAAAGAAGCAAAGATGAGTTTCCCATGCGAGGGCGACCGAGAGAGACGCCAGCCGAAGTAACAGACTCAAAAGCAGATAAATTTTCTAAGTCTGTCTTGGTAGCAGTTTCTATGATAACCCCTTTATTTTGTATCATGCATAGGGACTTCATTTTAACAGTATTAAGGTCAGACTTGAGGGTCTTAGTAACGAGATTTTTAACTTTGCCACTTGTTTTGCACCCACTGGTGTCTGAAGCTTGAAGAATAATAACATTATCAGTTTTAACTTTCGGTTGTCCAGTCTTTTGTACCGGAATTCGAACAGTGTCTGCATATGATCTAGGAAAAGGAGAAGCAGGTAGTAACCCAGAATGATTAGGTTCTGAACATGAGAGGTCTGGCTCCCTTATCAGCTGAGAATCGATAACCTCGGATCCCATCAGATCCTTTGATTTCTCTCGTCTGGCCGCATCTGAATTCATCACAAAGGCCGGGCAGGTATTTATAATCCTATCAAGGAGATCTGTTCTGTTTTGTACCTCCTGATTAAGTGCCTTTAGTTTTTCATTTTCAATGAGAAGTGAGATTGTCACGATTTCCAAATTGTGCCACTTTTCTCTTAGGATGTTACTAGCTGTTTTCATAATCTTGTTTCCCTCTTGGGAGAGAAACCCAGAAAAATTGGTGATTCCCTTCTACCTCTCTCTCTCTTTGGGTAATTCAGAATTTTTTTTTTTTTTTTTTTTTTTTTTGCCTGGTGCAGCATAAGCCTCAGGCTTCCTTGCACCATATGGCTAATAATAATAATAATAATAATAATAATAATAATAATAATAATAAATCATTATGCAGTTTAGATATGGTTCCCAGAATGACAGGGGCGTCCATTTCATTTAGCTTTGTTTGTAAGTTCAGTTCACCTTCGGAGCCTGTGTCCAACTTGTCATTCGTTGGCTTCCCCTTTGAGATATCACTGGCCAACTCTGACTGTATATTTTTAGCCAGTGTTTTTTGCGTTGCAGAGTCCTGCAATGGGCCATCCAATTCCATCTGTTCAGTGGAAAGAGATTTCTGACGAAAAGTTTCATCTTGCGAAGACTCAGAATCATCCGATCCCTCGAGGGCAACTTGTGGATTTAATAACCCAGAACTTTCAGCCATAGATACTGACGGAAGAAACTCCTCAGTATTAGGAAGTTGTTTGTCATCCATGTGTAGGTTTAAGCGGGTTAAAGAAAACACACGAACTAAATGCAGTTTAGTTATATCCGCTTCAGAAGTCTTCCGGCTATAAAGTTTGTCCCTTAAGGCACACAAAAGGCCACAGATTCTTAAAATATCTCACAGTAAAGCAACTTCCTGCCTGTGTGAATAATAGAAGAAAAGTACATTTGGGGTGGGGAGGGTTTAATCCCTAACTTTGTCGCCACGTGACGTTGTCCTTGACCTTGTAAGCACCGCATTGTCTTAAGCGATATTGCTGCATTCTGCTGCTGAGTCAACTATAGACTGACTGTTCATTACAATAAAAAACCGAAGCATACATGCCTAAAAATTAAATATTAACATATTACCTGTCCAGGAGTCCTTTAGCGGACTCTATATCCAGATTCCGGTTATCATAAGCTCTCTGTCAATATGTAATTCGTGTATAAACCTTTTAGGTTTACTTTGATATTTGAATATTTTAGCGGAGCACTGAATTCAATAACTCACTGTTCACCTCCACCTAGCGATTTTGTCGACATCTTTAAATATATTCAAACATCCCACTACCACACACTAGGTGCATATCAGGAGCGGATTAAGGTCGGTTGAGATCCCGGGCGCAGAAGAAAATATTGGGCCCCTTAAAAAAAAGAGAGAGACAGGGAAAATAAAAATAAATGTTAACCATTTTTTTAAATAAATAAAAAATATTATGTACTATTAATGTTTTATTTCCAATAAAATTTGAATATAATATATGTATAATATATTTTTTATATTATAATATTATATGTATAATATATTTTATATTATATTTATATTTTTTATTTTATATTTATATTTTTTTATTTTATATTTATTTTATTTATATTTTTATTTTATATTTATTTTATATTATATTATATTTATTTTATATTATATTATATTTTATTTTATATTATATTTTATATTATATGTATAATATATTTATTAATATAATAATAGCATAATAATAATCACAAAGTTTTGAACTAATAGTTGAACATATTAGTTTAACTATTAGTTGAATTAATATGTTCAACTAATTTGTTGGGGTTTTGCGTGTGCCCTTCAGAAGTCGGGGCCCAGGACGCGCGCCCGGTGCGCCCGCCGTTAAATCCGCCTCTGGTGCATATTTATTCTAGTAATTACTTTTGGCTGTACACAAATTTCCGCTACTATTTTCAATCTATTCTGCAACCATTTTCAATTTGAATATGTCTCCTTGCGTGTGCTTGTGTCATCTGAAACCTTCTTAAAGCCCTCTACGTTTCATTTAGATCACCAAATCAGTTAATAAAATTAATAATTAAATGTATTTATTAAATGAAATTAATATCAAAAGTGTATTCTTATATAAATCACAAAAATCCGAGTTATGCCTGGGCGTCATAACTCGGATTTTGAACGTGACGTTGGCAACAGAGGTACTCTGTGACAACCTTTTCCTCTCTTTTTAGACGTATTAGCATATACATGTACATACATGTATAATGCGCCAGTTTCCTTCACCACATCCGTCTGTCTGTCCGCGTGTAACAACTGGACTCCCAGTGGACATAATTTCATAAAATTTTATATTTGAGTCTTTTAAAAATATTTGTGGAGCCATTCCAAAATTGATTAAAATCGAAATTCAGAAAATATTATTATTTTTTTTTCTACCGAATAATTACTCTTAGTAGATGGATTTTCAAGAAATTTTATATTTGGGCCTTTTAGAAAGATTTCGAGCCGTTCCAAAATATCATTAAAATATCGCTGGTTGGAGGAATTAACCCTACTGTTTCCCGAATTCTTCTGTCCTCACAGTTATAATTAGGGTTCGGATTTTTATGACCTTAAAAATGTCAAAACATGATGAAAATATGTCATTAAATTTAACCAAATATGACCTGAAATATGACTAAATGATTTACCTTTACATACCGTATAAATGATAATATTTACTTGATTTATTCTTCTAAAGTTGTACAACGACTTGTTATACAAATTTCTAACAATAATATAATGAAAATATCACAATTTGCAAGTGTTTTTTTTTTTTTTTTTTGAAATATAAACATTAAAATATATTTTTTTTAAATATACAAAAACCAAAATGTATAGGCTAAGGTATTGGTTATTGCCGCCGTAGCCTAGTGGTTAGGCGCGCGGGTGCATAAGTTCACGTGCCTTGAGTAACTGGGGTTTAAGCCCGTGACTGCTGAATACGGTGCTGTTTCTTGTATTCTGTGTATCTTATGAACTCGTTTGGTCGTCCCGGAGTATAAACAGAAAATTTATTTTATTTATTTTTACTTTCCATCGGATTGCGATATCTGTATCCATTCCAAATGTTTTGGAGTTAATCTCCTTCTATCATCTGCTAATATTCGCTTGTAAGCAGAGAAGGACCTCTCAACATGACAATATGTGATCGGGGAAAAATTAAACGCCTTAATGACATCGGGAGCTAGAGGAAGTCCTTCAACGGCCGTATCCTGTAAAACTGGGGCGCCTCCGTAGCCAGGTGTGAAGGAGCAGCAGTGCGTAGCACACGCTTCTTGATTAGACCGGGGTTCAAGCCCGTCACCACCAAATACGGAGGATGCGGAAAGGTCAGGGAATGACCACCGCATATCCCGGAGCAATATGGCCTTAGTTGCTAATGCTCCTAAAAACCAAATAACAACAACAACCTGTAAAACTTGGGAAATTTTGCATATGGTGGGATAAGCCGGGTTTTTAGTGAAATCTGCATCTAGTTTATTAGCAATTTTCTCTCTGATTCCCCCCGGAACTTGTTTCATCTTGTCTTCTAGTTTTCGAACGATCTCTATAGCCTTAATTAGAGGTGTATATTTCGCCTCCAGTAGTAATCGAGGAAGGTAGAGAAGAGAAATTACTGTCAATATAAGCGACATCGTGGGATACCATCTCCTTAGCAAAAATTTCCTGTGCTTCAGATATGGATTTAGCTTCCTCGGGTACCAAGTTTTCAATTACCTGTAAATAAAAATAAAATTATTCGTGGCTTTAAATACCATGCGTTTAAGTTTTATTTAAAACGGTAACTAACCTCCTTGATTGCTATAAAATGTCGGCCGTAATACGACACAGCGTCGAGCCAGGTCCCCCATCTTGTGATTACTGGCTCTGGTGGAAGTGGCAGATCAGACTACATTTATTTTAAGAGCTGTACTCTTGAGGGCGCCTTAATTAAGGAAGACCTTTTTAGTCAGTGATATCAGCTTGTCAACATCTTCAAATTCCGAACGTACTTGTTCTGCTACACGGTGAAGACCACGGGCTAAGCAAATAAGATGTACCATGCTCGGAAAAAATTCGTCCAATGCTTTCTTGGAGGTTGTTGAATCCGTTAATAAAAGAAGAACATGATCAGTTTTTACACTGTCCAGCCACAAAATACCTGAAACAAATAAGTAATTGTATATGAATTGAATTTATCATTTAATAAATTATACATTTTCAATTTTAAATAATTAAATAAGTTTAATTTTAACCGCGTAAACTCCCATTCCAATGTAGCAGCGTTCAGTCGATCACAAGAGATACGGTACTTACCAAGAGGAGAATCATTAAGAAATATAGCAACAGTTGCATGATTATTATCCAGAACCTTTGATGCAAGGAGATACGATTTAGATGGTTCACCTGAATCAAGCTTTCCGACAATAAAATCTGCCTTCACAATCCGTGGTTTCATCAACTGAACCCACACACAGCTGCTTCCAATATCTTCGCGAATATTGTTTAGACACTGCAAGTATGTAAATAAATAAATAAACTAATTAAAATATAGCCTACACAGCGTTCAGTCTTTTGGATTTTATTAAATAATAAATTATTTAATTTAATAATTATTTAATAATAAATTATTTAATTAATAAAATCAATGAGAGCATACCGATTTATAGCAGTCCACAAGGTAATTTTTCGGTAACGTTGATTCGTCAGGAATTTTTCGGGAGCAGTATTTTTCCAAGAAGCTTTTGAAGACCGGATTGTTCACTTTGTTCCAAGGAATGTTTGCGGCAACCAATGGATCTGGTGTTTTTTGGTTTTTTGCAGTAAGCAGCTGCTGTGTAGTACGCAGTGTGCTGTGTAGCACATGAAATTCTCCTTCGCCTTACGTTCGATTCATGCAAAGCAGTAACGTTATGCTGTTGTAATTGGAATACTTTAGCGCACGGAACCTTAAAAATGTATTTATATATTTATTTAAGATTATTTATAAAAATTATTATTATTTTCCGCTTTATATGAAAAATTTTAAGAAAAAACTAAATATGCATGAGCATTAAATTTGGAATGTCCATATATCGAAGCATCCAAAAATAAAAATTATGATAGATCTATTACCAGGTAATTAATTAATTTACTTAAATAAACTAAATGCAACAAGGCTTAATATTTAAGAGTTTAAGATTCTATATAATATCGGCGTGGATACATCGTAGATAACTCTTCAAGAACAACTATGATAGAAATGTGAAAGGCATCATTTCGTCTGTATCTCATATTGTGCTCTTCCTTCACAAAGAATTGCCCATGTATTGCACTTATCTATTACTGAAGTAACGCTTCACTAATAGATACGACTATTGTTACTTGTCTTACCACCACCCACCGATGAAAAGCCAACTAGCTTTGAAACGGTGCCGTCTGGGTGGTGGTGGTACTCATTGAAAATAAGTAACAATAGTCTCTCTATTAGTGAAGCGTTACTTATTCCAGGAGTGTGCGATACATGGGTAACTCGTTCTGAAGGAAGAGCACAATATAAGATACAGACGAAATGATGCCTTTCACACTACTATCGTAGTTGTTCTTTAAGAGTTACCGTAATTCCCCCATGTATAAGACGCACCTTAATTTTGGGGCCAGAAATTTAAAAAAAAAAAAAAAAAATGTATTACATAAAGTTATTGAACTCAGGTTTTATTCATCATAAAATTAATACAACTCATCACTGTCAAAACTCATATCCATTAGCTTGTCCTCATCTGTGTCTGATGACGAATCACTGTCTTCATATATTACCTTGTCCTCAGTTCCATCTATGGCATTTGAAATGCCACGCTTCTTAAATGACTTGACAACGATCTCAACCTTGATATTATCCCAGGATCTTTTCACCTAGGTACAAACTTCTCCTGTAGTTGGTTTCTTCACTCTTCCTGCTGGTGTCAAATTGTCCCCAGAAGACTTCATCCATTGGTTCCATTCGTCTCTCATGGCAGCTCTGAAGGGTTTGTTAATGCTGACATCAAGTGGTTGGAGCTGGGATGTCAAGCCTCCAGGTATGTCGGCAAGTTTTGTTTTTTGCTCTGCAGCAATCTTCTTTGTATTTTTGTTGTGTGCCCTGAACTGATCAAGCACCAATAGGGCAGGTTTGCATAAGAGCCCACCTGGTGTCTCCTGCTCCAAACTTTCTCAAACCAGATCTTCATCCCATCCTGATCCATCCAACCCTTGTCATGAACGTGGACAATCACTCCTCGAGGAATGTCTTCTTTTGGCATTGTTTTGCATTTGAAAATCAGCACAGGAGGAAGCTTGGTTCCGTCGGCACAACAAGCTAGAACAACTGTATAATGGCTCTTTTCATGTCCACTTGTCTTCACAGTTACAGTTTTTATCCCATTCTTATCAACAGTTCTGTTACTTGGACATCAAATTGAAGGGGGACTTTGTCCATATTTGTCATATCAACCGGATAATACGGCACCATCGTGATATCCAAGCCCGAGGCGGGAATGGAACCCGCGACCTTTGGGTTGCCAGGCAGGCACTTTACCCGCTCTGCTGTTTCATACAGTGCCACAGACAGTAGGCAACATCTGGATGACTCTACCAAATAACTGGGAAGCTCGATGAAGGTCGGAATGCGAGGAGTGCGGCTGCAGAGTTCGGTATTGCCCATAGCATCGTCTCACGTGCGTGGTCGGCCTTCAGAACGACAGGTACAGCTGGTCAAAGGACCAGTGGTGGTCGTCCACGAAAATCAACGCCCAATGATGACCGCTATTTACTCCTACAGGCCAAGAGGGACGGACACCAGACAGCGGAATCCATTGCAAACCAGCTATGCAATTGTTACCGCACAGGACACAGGATATCGCGGTTTACTGTGGCCAGGCGACTCCACAAAGGTGGACTGTGTGTCCGACGGCCAGTATGCTGTGCCCCTTTAACACCTGCCCATTGGAAACACCGTTTACAGTGGGGCATCGAACACAAGGACTGAACAGCAGCGCAATGGGGTAAGGTACTCTTTACTGATGAAAGTAGATTCAGTCTCAGCAGCGATTCTGGACGTCAGCTGATCTGGCGAGAGGTTGGCACACGGTATCACCCCGCAAACGTCATCGAAAGGGATCGATATGGTGGTCGAGGTGTTCTCGTCTGGGGGAGGCGTTATCTTGTATGGACCTACACAACTCCAGATACTGGAAGGCGGTACTGTAACGGGTGCACGCTACTGTACTGAGGTAATCCTTCCCCATGTGCGTCTGTTCGGAGGTGCCATTGGTCCTGAATTCATGTTTATGGATGATAACGCCACACCCCCATCGCGCTGCAGCTGTTGAGATGCTTTTGGAAAGTGAGGACATTGTTGGTATGTATTGGCCTGCGCGTGCTCCTCGATCTAAATCCCATCGAACACATATGGGACGCTCTGGGGAGATTCCTAGCGGCACGTCCACACCCACCAGAAAATGTTTACCAGCTGAAGATGGCGCGGACAGAGGACTGGACGATGTTACCGCAAGAACTTATCGACAACATTGGTCTAAGTATGGACATGCGATGCAATGCCTGCATCAACATTAGGGGTGGTCATATCTCCTACTGAGGACTACCTGGTCCCTTTGTTTCATCTTTGGCAGTGATGCATCTGTATCATGACAGCCAGTGCTATGTTCCCCTTTTTGAATAAAGTCCCTCTGTACCGTTTTGTTCCGTTGTTTCCTTCATCATTTATGTACCTCACGAGGTTCCTTTGGTATGCTTTTCCCATATCCAGGCCACTGCTATAAGAAGCTGCAGGTGAAAACCTGAGTGGTCCTTAAGATTTGCACACCAGTGTATAAAGCACGAATTACTGTATAACTATTGCTAACGCGCCTGAAATGTAACGTACATTAAGTTTTTTTTTTTTTTTTCTAATAAGCTTATTGTTTCCTGAATTTTTGTATCCGCAGTGTGTAATAGTGCGATGTACTTGAACTGTTTATTTTTTTTTATTTTACAATCCAGTAGATGCTTCCTCCTCTTTAACTCTGAAACACTCTAGAGTGGGTGACCAAAATTTCGATCGCGATCTACCAGTCGATCGTGGCTTTAATTTTGGTCGATCACGACGAATTTTAAATGCAGTATATATAAAAAACAGATTAGTCAAAATTTAAATATTATTGTTATTATGCGCCCAACTTCATACGCTTATTACAAATCCGTTGAACCACGTGACTACTTTTGCCACTGCGCAGCCCCTAGGCTTATCTAGCGAAAATTCACGCAGTTATGTTGTGGAGAGCATAGTGTATGTGTCAAATTATTATTTAGCTTACTTAATATTACTAACTGGCCAGTACTTATACGTTAATTTAATACCCTTTGATTTGAAATGAATACTACAAAAAAAGAGTAAAACGTATCATTTTCATCAAGAGTCGGAACTAGGATACGTTTTTGTAATGGCAAAAGAAAACTTTTGTCGTTTGATTTTCAATGCTTCCGTGGTTATACCCAAAAAAGGAAATTTAGAAAGGCACTTCAGCGCACTCTTTGGTAAATACCAATCGGATTTTCCACTTAATAGTGACCTTAGAAAAAATAAAATTACCACCATTTAAGCTCGTATCAATAACGACAGATGGAGCTAAAGCAATGACGGGGCATCTTAACGGATTCATCGCATTGTGGTGTTGTTGTTGTTTGGGGTTTAATGGCGCAAGAGCAACTTCGATTATATTGCGCCTCGCATTGTGCCAAAAGGATGATGAATTCCCAGATTTTTCTTGAGTTACCACTGTATCATCCACCAACAAGTGTTAGCCAGCAAAAAATTAAATACTAAAAGTGTTATGGACATCGCTTTCAAAATCGTGAATTCCATCAGAGGACAATTTCTTCAAAATGCAACTCGATGAAAAAGAACCAGATCTCATATTACACACAGATGTGAGGTGGCTGAGTCGGAGTAAGTTTCTACAGAGATTTCGAAATTTGCTGAATGAAATTTAAAAAAAAAATGTTGTTGAAAGGGGAGATGATTATCAGCAGCTACAAGATACGCAGTGGTTGTGTGATCTGGCTTTTTTGGCAGATTTTACCAGTAAATTAAGTGATCTGAATTTGGAATTACAAGGAAAAAATAAAAATCTGGGTGACATGATTAGTAGTATTTCTGCATATAGATAAATTTTTGGCAATGACTAAAGATTTAAAGTAAAAAAAATTCGATCATTTTGCAAATATGCAAGGTCATTTGCAAAAATCCGTTTTTGAATTTAATAATAAGAAATATATTTCTGAAATTAAGAAAGTTGTGGATGATTTTGAAACCAGATTCAGTGATTTTAAAACAATTGAAGACATTGTTCAATATATTTAATGTCGACTTAGATACGAAACAAATTGCAGCAAATATTACTTGAAAATGAAATTATTACTTTGCAAAACGATATCTTGCTAAAAGCCAGATCGTCAAAAAAGGACTTTTGGAAATATGTTTGCCGAGAAAAGTACCCAAATGTAAAAAAAAAATGCAGTGAACTTTTAAATTCCTGTTTTGGTTCCACATACATATCTATGTGAATAGGCCTTTTCGCATTTGAAACAAACAAAGACGAAGAATCGCTCTACTCTTACGGGCTTGCATACAGAAGATTCTTTACGGTTGGCCTTATCTTATCACAGTATATACCCGATTTTGAAAGCTTGGAAGATGACATGAAGTCACTACTTGCACATAAATTAAAAATTTAAGTAAAAATTCTTAATTGTATTTAATTTTAAAATTTATAAACAACATATTTCAAGATGTTGATTAACTTTTTTAACCATGTACAGTGAAATTCTTGAGACGGTAGATCGCGGCACATTTTGAAGAAAAAAAGTAGATCGCATCACAAATTAAGTTGGCCACCCCTGCTCTAGACTAGAGTTTAGAGCATCAGTTCTCTGTTACTGTTACTGTTACGTTTTCTATACTTTACAAAATGTATCATCGGGCAACCGAGTCTCGTAGTTTCATTTTCGAAACTGCTGCTTTGGTTAAAGATAATTCATTGGAAAAAAAAGAAAAAAGTGAGACTGCTTCTCCCCCCCCCCCCCAATATGTTTACTAGTTGTAAACTTTTCAATGTGTTAGTGAAATTTCCGACTTGGCCAACCACCAAGGCCGCGTTAACGCTACGACCAAACCAGCTATGGCCAGGGGCTTCACCCGAAGAGAGGGCTCTCTTCTGGTGAGGGCCCAAAAGAAGTGATAAAATTTCTAATTATAATAATAAACTAAGAAACATGTAATATAAAAGCATACTTAAACTTAACTTGTTAAGTGTTTAAATTTTATTCTTATACCTTTTTATTGTACAATAAATAAGTTAAAAGTTTCTATTAAAATTGTTATGATTGTTATTTTATTTTTCAAATCAAAGAACATAAAACGTTTTTGATCTATATACATGTATATGTATTAAAGGGGTTTCAATTTTAAATATGGCCTGGGGGGAGCTCTTTCATCCTTAATCTGCCCCTGCCAACCACTCAGTGGCGTAGTTACCATGTAGGCAGGCAAGGCAATTGCCTCCGGGCACGGACCCTTTAAGGGCCCGGTGTCTTTGGCTGTCTCCTGTTTTTGCAATTTTCATTAATTAAGTAGGGGCCCGAATATGTTCTTTGCCGAAAAAGGGTAGCTACACTACTGCAACCACTAAATCAAATCTAGCAGCCCATATCAAAATTGCTACCGCAACTGGCAACTAAATGTGGTTTTCCGTCAAAAGGATATCAGAAGGATTTTGACGAATCTTGATGCTAAGAAAGCTCCAGGTCCCGATGGTATTTCTCTATTTGTCCTCAAACCTGTGCTCCTGAACTTATTCCTATCCTTTGCCGCCTTTTTTCACTTTCTTATTCCAAAGGTGTTTTTCCTTCTGCTTGGAAATTTGCTCATATCCAGCCAGTTCCTAAAAAGGGTGACAAATCCCTCCCATCCAATTATCGTCACATTGCAATTACTTCTACTCTTTCTAAAGTAATGGAGAAATCAATTAACCGCCAACTCTTAAACTACCTAGAAACCTTCCGTCTGATCAACGATCACCAGTATGGATTCCGTCAGTGTCGATCCACTGGTGATATTCTGGCTTATGTTACCCATTTATGGACTAATTCAATGGAAAGGTTTGGTGAAACACAAGTAGTTGCTCTTGACATCTCAAAGGCTTTTGATCGTGTTTCGCATAAAGGTCTTATGGTTTGCCAACTGTTTTTAGTAATTGGTTATCCAATTCTCTCTCTGATCGCTCACTGAGGGTGATGGTAGATGGCTCTCTGTCTTCTAACTTCTCCACTAATGCTGGTGTCCCCCAAGGTTCAGTTCTTTCCCCCACTCTTTTCCTATTGTATATTAATGACCTTCTTCCATTGACTGGAAATCCTATCCATAGTTTTGCGGATGATAGCACATTGCATTCCACTTTCCATTTTGAGAAACCTTGTCCTGCTCAATCAGTTTCAACTTCTCGAAAATCTGCTACCAATTCCTTAAATGCCGATCTTCAGGTAATTCTCCAGTGGGGCAAAGACAACTTAGTTGATTTCAACCCTTCTAAAACTCAGTCTTGTCTTATATCTAGCAAAAAAAGGATTCTTCTGCTCCTATGATTATCTTTAGTGACACTCTGATTTCTAGGCAAAATAATATATCTCTTTTGGGGATTACCCTGACTTCTAATCTCTCTTGGCACAAGCACATTACAAATATTGCTTCCTCTGCATCTAAAAAACTTGGTTTTCTCTTTTGCTCTCGGCGTTACTTTTCTTCCAAACAGCTGCTCACTCTGTATAAATCGCAAATCCGCCCTGCCATGGAATATTGTTCCCACATCTGGGGTGGTGCTCCCAAAACCTCTCTCAGGCTTCTTGATTCCATTCAGAAGAGGGCAGTTATGTTTATTAATGATTCATCTCTAACAGAGTCTCTCCACTCGCTTTCTCATAGACGTACTGTTTCTGCTGCATGCCTCTTCTACAGATACTTCCATGGGTACTGTTCTTCTGAATTGGCTTCTATAATTCCCGCTCTCTCTTTCAAAACAGTCCGAACACGTGCCACCACCAGCCAATATCCATTTACTGTCCAACTTCAAACCCACAGAACTAACTTTTCATCTTCCTCATTTATTCATTCAACTGCCGTTTTCTGAAACAACCTTCCTTCATACGTATTTCCTGGAAATTACAGTCTACAGAAGTTCCAGTCCAATGTCAACAAATATCTTCTTTCGTCTTCTCAACCTCCAACCGAAGCACAGTACTAAGTACTGTAGGTTCTAATACCTCTCGTGTTTGGGTTTCAGCCGACCGGGCTAGCCGAGTGGGTAAAGTACCTGCCCGGCAACCCAAAGGTCGCGGGTTCGATTCCCGCCTCGGGCTTGGATCAAAGTACTGCAAAAACCTTGGGAGGTGCAATATGGCCACAGAAGCCGATGCGCCAACAACTACCAAATCAAAAAAAAAAAAAAAAAAAAAAGTTTGGGTTTCACATAAAAAAAAAAAAAAAAAAAATCATCTCATGTACCACCTATACCACGAACCTAAAGAAATGTCGCAAAGACACTTTGAACGTGACACTTACTTTGTCTTGACCGCAAGTGGCAGGACCAAAACTGACCCAGTATACTTCCATAAAGGTAAAATGTATCCATCAGCTACTGGTTTCGAATAACATTGTCCTATTAAAAGAGATATTTCCATTCCATTAAACTGCATATAAAGTGCTATGAGACCAGTGATATCAGAATGCCTAATATATTTCTCCTCAAACTGAATCAAAATCGATACTAATTTTATCTTAATTACTGCCGTGTATTCCTCCCCCCCATCTCACCCAAGAATCACAGCGTTTTAATTAACGTTACTGAACGCGTTGTCATGACAGCAAATGATTCCTCCCCTTTACCCACAGCCAGCTGTGATGATGATTTTACCAGATGAGATGAGATGAGATGAGATGCATGTGGTGAGTGGAATTGAGTAGTCGAAATGAAAGTGGAAATTTAGTTTAAAGATAATTAAAGGTGATGTTCTAATTAACTTTAATAATGTCACGATGAATGCCTAATTTATCATTTTTCCCTCAATGTACTGTCCGCATATGCTCTACGTATTTTGTCTCTATAAGCTCATACAGCTAACAACTTCGTCAAGTATTTCAGCTTGATTGTGTTACCATTGCACTAAGCCTTTTCGTTTAAATCCACCATATACTTTCCGGATTAATTACTTTTTTTTTAAAGTTAAAATTCCCTCTCTGGAATTATGCTTTTTTTTATTGCACTGTGAAATAAAAACTATATTGACAGAAATTATTGGATAACTTATTTTTCTACAGTTGACTTCCAAAAGTATTTAGTCCATTTTAAGGCACCACTCATTTTTCGGATGTTTTTAGGAAGATGGGCGAATTCAGAAAAATCTCCAGAGAAACGGAAAGTTTTCAAGTTGGCCATTAATAACTCTTAGATTGGGAAATTATTTGCAAGCAACATTAATAGAACAACTTTCATCTATTTATCGAAAGAATTTATTCACAGCAGTCCCTCCGATTTTCCAGCGCCATGCGTTTCTGAGAAGTAGTTCTGTGGGGGGGAAAAAATTTGATCTTTATCTTTACTTCTTTCTTTGTGAATTTATTTAATATTAATATTAAATATTCTTTATTTTGTTCCCTTATTATATATATAGACCTTTTTTCTTATACCCCCATTTACACATCTGACTTTGGATTCACAGGAGAATTCCAGATTCAAGGGAACTTCTCAATTACATATAATTCCCTTCGGAAAGGCTGAGTGTTCAAGAATGACAAAAACACACACATTAATTTATAACATAACATAGTTTATTTACATATATATATATATATATATATATACACACAACATGATAAAGTGATCAAAACTGAGGCACATACTAATATTATTCAAATTGGCCTATGTAGCATCAGATATATATACAATTAAGTACATTTGGTTTTTGCACTAGAAGGGTTATTTCTTTCTACACAACATAATCAATATCCTTACAAAAACTGCTATTGTTTCTTCTTTCTTCACACATGAACAATAATTACTTAAGAGGTTTAGTTAACACTCTTTCTCCTATGTAAATCAAATTCTTACCTTATAAATTGATTTAGGAATTTCCCTCTTAACTTCTGAGCCCCCTTTTGCCTTGGGGAATACGGTTTCACAAACTTTCTCTAATCAAGATAAATCGTACAATTAACATCAATTTCTGGACTAATGCTTGTCCCAAGGGTTAGCTACATTCAGAAGGCTATTCCTTTCTCTGTATTTCTCTATCCTTCCCTTCCAAAATATATCTTACATATATGTTAGACAACAACTAATAACAAATATCCAATTTCTCTCCTTTGCCTTTCTACATATGTCTAATTATACAATAATCAAAACCCATAACTATAATCTGACTTATCCCTATATTTATGTATATATATATTTAACTTTTTGTACATCCTTCCCTTAGTATCTTTCTAAACTTCTACTAATTTGCTATTAGGGTTCCTACAGTCCTTTAGGTAAGTGAGAATACTATATAACTAGTCACTTACTTAATTTTTCGAATCGGACTTCACCGTTTTGGGGTCTTCAGCTCCTTGTTTGGGACTGGCATCATCGTTTGCCAAGGGCATTCATCTCAGGACTTCTAGTTTCTCAATGGGCTGTACTCTACGTCTGGATAGGGCATCACTGTGTCTCTTAGGAATTTATATGTGCTCGTCTTCGATACTGCTACTTAGCCTTCGGTTCAGCTATTCTGGCGGGCTCGGGATTACAACTTTACCTTCCGATTACGGACTAGGTTTATTTCTCCATACGCTTCACTCGTTTGCATACGGGCCACTACCCTTGCCTTCCTCCGATGACGGACTACTCGACTGTTCTCTTTTATCATGAAACTCCTCTAACTTTTCTTAACTTACTGACTGTACTTAAACTTATCTAATCCTTCACTACTCCATCTTCACTTTGTCAGATCTTTCCCAACTGGCTGACAGGACAGGACAGGACATGACTGGACTTATCTAACCCTACACAACTTATTACTCCATCTTAACTTTGTCAGATTTTTCTCAACTGCTGCCCTGAATACTTATCTAACCCCACACAACTTATTAACTCATTTTCCCACTAACACTGTCAAAAACTCAACTCTGTGTCTTCTAACTCATTTTCACAAAACACCAACAAAAACTCAACTCAGTGTCTCTTCTTGGCTGCCCGCGCTCTCTTTTTGTTTTCCGAATTTGTGTACCGCCCTTTTGTGTTGACCCACCTTCGCTCAGAAATTTAACTACTCGTACTTCAATATTTAAATTTACATCCCGACTATTCGCTAGTGTGGGTTTCCCATGCTATCTCCATCCCCGCTAGATTCAACCTCCCATTTTAATATCACTATTCCTTTCCCAGGCCGTCTGTTCTCTTTTGAAATAGGCCGACATTCCTACAGACAGGTGTTACTGGATTCGCACTTTCCATAAATTTCTTTGAGACCAGCTATTGCAGACTACCAGACTGCATTATTGCCCTATTGTTCTGGACACAGTATTAGTCTTGTACTCACTTCCTGTTTGTCTCCGATCAAAGGGATGTTCCGACTACTTCGGCTCAACTTTCTATTGTACTCTCCAGTGACCCTTTTTGTCGCTCATTTACCGATGGCTCTGCTACCCGTTTTAGACCTTCAGATTTGTTTACGGTACTTATAGCTGAGTGTTTGTCCATCTTTTTGTAGAAATTTTGTGCAGAAATTCTCATGACTCTCCCTTCCCTTCGATTAGCCCCCTCCTTAATTTAATCTCCACCATATTTTTAACGATCCACTTTGTTCAATTTATTTGGTTTGTTATATTTTATTTTAAAATATAACTATTCCTGACGTATCCTTTCTTATTAAATTCTCAATTTGGGAACGACGATCTGTTGTCTTTATATACAATTTATTTGTAAGATTTTACATCTTACAGTTCGTAAATCGAGTGCGATTTTCCTATACCTATAATGAAGGGTGTGTTATGATTAGAAATGTAGCAGTTTTAGGCAAATCGCGGTATGAAGACATGTTAACGCATGTATTGTATGATTAAAGGTAATGGTTTTTACTTTTGTAACAAGTTTAGTGTAATTAGGTTAAAAGCACTTAATAAACTTAACTTTGTGTTATTCACAGGTAAAAGTGGTTCGTTACAAAAATTATTCACAGGTTGCGTGACAGAAAATTAAATAATCGTAATAGCCGTCATGGCTTGAGGCATTTGCCGATTTAACTATACTGTATAAATAAATTGATAGTCATAAATAACATCGCATCTTAAATCATCAGAGGACAATGAAAGACGACGTGCTCAGCAGTTTCTTGAGCACCACAATTGCAGAGAGGAGTGTTACTTAATTCTAAAGAGAACAATTTAGAGTTAAGCCTGCTATGACCGGTATATAGTAACGTAACATATAAGCCAGGATTGAATCAGTCCATTTTCTTATCATAATCAGCAACCACGCGAAAAAACCTAAAGGTCTCCCTACCCAAGATAGAAGTAGACCAAGTATTTTGCCACGCTCTACAACATTCATTTCTCATTCTTTTAATGTCTACATTTTCTTGAAGTCAGCATTATAAGTAAAACCATTTACAACCATAGGAACATTTTTTCTTCTATAATATAAAAAATAGTGTAACGTTACTTCATATTGGATTGGCAGTCGATGACTGAGGACATGGAGAGCAGCTGGAGATACAGTTCGACAAGCTTTACTTACAGCGAGAAGAAAAAAATCTTTGTGCTCGAGTAAGGTATTTTTCTACAAGGGAATTACCAATTCTGTGTCCCCAGGCCCCAGCCGCATAACACACAATTGGTATAAATAAAGAAGAGTAGTATAATTTAATAGATTTCTTTACACCAACAGTACGCTTGGTAATTTTGATAATTTTATAGGTTATAGCTTTTATTTTCTGAAGTAAATATTTGGCATGATAATTAAAATTAAGACAGTCATCCGATAAATTACTAAGTATTTATGCTGCCTAGTACTCCTAATGATTTCTCCATTTAGCTTAATAACAGGTGGTCTGGTCTATTCACGTCAAAGAAGCTCTTTAGCAATATGTGTTTTCTTTTATTAGTCGAGATTTGAAGTTTGTGTGTTTGACACCAGATATTCAAGTCCTCGAGAACTTAATTTGCTCTGTGCTCAAGCTCCCAGCGGGAATTACCACAAATCAGAAAAGTTTATTAAGATCCTTACCGTTATCAATTTCAACTTGGGGCATGATTTAAGTTTATTAAAATCCTTACCGTTATCAATTTCAGTTAAAATTCCTTTATCTCTTATTTTTCTCATTGATTTAATCCTTAATTTAAAAAAATTTTTGTTTTTAATTTTTAACCATATCTCATTGATTTAATCCTTAATTTGGCATGATAATTAAAATTAAGACAGTCATCCGATAAATTACTAAGTATTTATGCTGCCTTAACCATACATTGTGTGACCACACAATGTATGGTTAAGCCAGTTGGAAATGCCATTACCAAGAGCAGAGTTTGAAAGGGTAATGTCAATATAGGTTTGACCAAGAGACGAAACGAAAGTTGGCAGATGTCCTGGGGTATTCCACAGAGTGAGATTATTGGACTGGATAAGCTCTTCCAACAACTCCTCCTTAGAATCTAGAATCTTGTAGTAGGGCTGTTCCAAAGCTGAAAGTGGGCATTAACAGCCATCATAAAAATGACGGGAAAACCAAACAGACGGATCAAAAAGAACGTCTTCCATATAATTTAGAAATGGCTCAATGGCCTAACTGCATTGAGCATACAATGAAATCACATAAAATTTCCCGAAACAGCCTTCCAAGCATGTACATGCGGCATGAGTAGAGCAAAGACTTGAAATTTTTGTTACAGTAATGAGAGTTCAGCCCAGACCCTGGTAGTCGCATTTCACCAATCACTGACCATAACAGGGTTTGAGGAAATAATGCGACAGCTGAGAGGGAGGCCCTTGACCACACCCTTATAGGAATATAATTCATGTAACCCTAAAAGTTGAAGTTTTTGTTGAACCATTAACTTAGACAGGTCATTTAGAACTGATAAAGATCGTTGACAGTTTAACTGTAAAGTATAAACACAAGACACTTCAGAGTTAGGTAAAGTCGGTCCGAAATTATTGTTAGCTCTTGGACTTGCACAAATTCAGGACACTTAACATTCCTGAAGGAATGGTCTGTATTCCTCTTCTTAAGCCGACAATTTGCGCAGACAAGAGGTTCCTCCATTTTAGGACAATCGTGAATTTGGTGACCCAGGTCATTGCATTTTTCCGCAGGTAAACTCGGACTGATGGCAGTTTTTAGTCGAGTGTCCATAGCTAAGACATTTAAAACAGCGTGATGCTGTGTAAAAATCCTTCAAAAACATGGATGGACCATCCGATAAAAACCGTGCAATTTGATGCTAAAAACACTTTCCTAATTTTGTTTGGAATCTCAAGAATCCAATGTTGATTGTTTTTGTTCCAGGATCTGATTTTAAAACTAACCTTAACAGACTCGCAATCTTCCTGAGAAATCCCATGATTGGCAGACTTATTATTGACGGACATCTGGCGGACTTATTCAATAATAAGTCCGCCAGAAAATCAGGGTTATTGACATCTTTACGTATGTCTTAAATTAGGACTGTCGGGTTTAATTTTTTAGAGAAATCCACAGAAAATTTTAGCTCCTTGAACTTGGGGCATGATTTAAGTTTATTAAGATCCTTACCGTTATCAATTTTAGTTAAAATTCCCTTATCTCTTATTTTTCTCATTGATTTAATCCTTAATTTTTTTTAAATTCAGGTTTAAGGTTTTTAGAAATTTCAGCTTTAACTTCCTTACTAGTTTTACAATTACTATCTGTATTTACTTTAACTATAAGTACGTACTTTGTTTGAACATCCGGTAAGTTAACATGACTCTGAGATTGTTTGCCAGCGCCTAAGGCAGCCACACCCGCGTAGATGGGAGCCGAAACGGTTGGCAAGACATTTTGTTGTTTCCTCTCAACATTAAGATCATTTAATTTTGGTCTCAACTCTTCATTCTCTATAGTTAGATCTACCACTAACGTTTCCATATTGTTCCAATTTTTGGACATCTCAACAACCATAAGAGGTGTCACAGTGGAGCCCCTCTATAAAAGCATCTAGCATATTTGCTTTTAATTCAAAGAAACAGTCTGTGGGGGGGGGGGGGGGGTGGAATAATTAACTTGATGATATATATATTTTATTTTATTTTTTAATTATTATTTACTTTTTTATTTGTTCCCTTATAAGAGTTGTTGTCCACCTTATTTTTATTTCCCCACTTACACATCTGACTTTACTTTACAGGAGAATTCCAGATTTAAGGGAACTTCTCAATTATTTATAATTCCCTTCGGACAGGCTGAGTGTTCAAGAATGACAAACAACACACACATTAATATATAACATAACATTTTATTTACACTTATATACACAATATAGAAAATTAACAACTCTCAAGCACATATTATTATTACTCAAATTTGCCAATGTATTATCAGTTATATATGGCAATTAAATACATTGGTTTTGCACTAGAAAGGTTATTTCTTTATACACAACAAACTTAATATCTTTACAAAAACTGCTATACCTTCTTCTTCACACATGAACAATAATTACTTAAGGAGTTTAGTTCACACTTTTTCTCTTATGTAAATCTTATTCTTACCTTATAAATTGATTTAGGAATTTCACTCTTAATTTCTAATATAATTATTGCCCCATTTTGTCTTGGGGAATATAACTTCACAACCTTCTCTAATCAACACAGAGAGTACATTTGACATCAATTTCTGGACTAGTGCTGGTCCCAAGGGTTAGCTACATTCATAAGGCTATTTCTTTCTCTGTATTTCTCTACCCTTGCCTTCCAAAATATATCATACCTATATGTTAAACAATAACTAATAACAAATATCAAATTTCTCTCCTTTGTCTTTCTACATATGTCTAATTATACATTAATCAAAACCCCTATCTGATTTATCTCTATATTTATGTATATATAATTATATTTTTGTACATCCTTCCCTTAACATCTTTCTAAACATTATACTAATCTGATATTAGAGTTCCAACAGTCCTTTATTAGTGAGGGAGAGTACTATATAACTAGTCACTTACTTAATTTTACGAATCGGATTTCTCCGTTTTTGGGACCTTCAGCTCCTTGTCTGGGAATGGCATCATCGTTTACCAACTGCATTCATCTCAGAATTTCAAGTTTCTCCATGGGCTGTAGTCTACGTCTGGATAGGGCATCATTGTGTCTTTTAGGAATTTATGGGCTCGTCTTCGATCCTGCTACTTAGCCTATGGTTCAGATATTCTGGCGGACTCGGGATTACAACTTTACCTTCTCAGCTCACTTATCTGCGCCTTGCCTTTATCACTGCATTCAGATGATGGACTAGGGTTATTTCTTTCCTTGGCCTTTATCGCTGCCTTCTTATGATGGGCTATGGTTATTTTTCTCCTTACTCTACTTATTTTCACACTGGCCACTTTCACTACCTTCATATTACAGACAGGTTTATTTCTCCATACACTTCAGCCGTTTGCATACGGGCTACTACCCTTGCCTTTAGACGACGGACAGGCTTATTCTCCTTACACTTCATTCATCTGCATACGGGCCACTACCCTTGCCTTCCGACGACGGACTGACTTATTTGTATACCGGCCACTACCCTTGCCTTCCTATAACGGACAGACTTATTTGCATACGGGCCACTACCCTTGCCTTCCTCCAATGACGGACTAGACTTATTTGCATATGGGCCACTACCCTTGCCTTCCGATGACGGACTGACTCGACTGTTCTCTTCTATTATGAAACTCCACTAACTTTTCCTTAACTTACTGACTGCACTAAACTTATCTAACCCTTCACTACTCCATCTTAACTTTGTCAGATCTTTCCCAGCTGGCTGACAGGATAGGACAGGACTTATCTAACCCTACAACTTATTACTCACTTTCCCACTAACATTGTTAAAAACTCAACTCTGTCTTTCCTAACACATTTCCACACACCCCCACATACTCAACTCGGGGTTCTCACTGTTCCTAACTCATCTTCATAACCGCCCACATAAAGCTCAACTGCTGGATTTGATTTTACTAACCCATCTTCATAACCACCACATAAAGCTCATCTGCTGGATCTGATCTCGTTTCCCCCTGCTCACTGACTTTTTGTTACTCTGAATTCAACAACGCCCCTCATAATTCCTGCCCGCCTTTTTTCCGAGTTTACCCAATCTTCTAATTTTTGTCAACTTTCATCATTTCCTATTCGTCCTTTAAAATTTCTCAACAACCTTGCCATCGCCGACAGTCAGACGCAAATAGATTGCTAACCGGAGTAATTTGATCCGTATTTACTACCTGGCCGATTTCTTGGTGTCACCGGACAAAGGGATGTTCCACAATGTTCAGTCTACAGCCCTTTGTTCTTTCTGGCCATAGTTATTCGCACCTGCACGCCAGTAGTCGCTGCCACCATTCCCGTTGTTGTTGTTTGTTCTATGTCATGGTGGGAACTGAAATGTACCCCTAATTGCTAATAGCTTACCGCTCCCTTCTCTAATTCAACCTTTTTTTTTTAATTCTAATTCAACCCTAATTTTTAATTCCTTGTGAGTGACCTAGAATAATATTAGTGGCTGGTAATGTTTACTGTCCTATTTTGCTATTTCCTAAGCTTTATTTTAAGTAATTCTCACTCATTTCTAAAATATTAACATGTAAGATTTTACATCTTACAAGTCAATAATAGCTGACTACAAGTTTGTTCAGAGTCTTGGGAGTCATTATAAGTATGAGTAGAGTTTAAAGCTCCTTGAATAGGGGAAAATTTGTCTTCCAGGTTTTTCACCAACATAACTAGGGGTTCCTTGAAACTTGTGTCCGGAACTTCAGTAAAGGTCAGTTAACCAGACAACTCGGAATTGGAGCACTATACAGCAGACTCTCGATTAACCGGGTTAACCGGGACACTTCAAAACTTCCAAATAAAAAAAATAAAATAATAAAAAGTCAACCAGAAATCAAAAAAAAAAAAAAAAAAACAAGCGGCATTATAAGTCGTCATGGGGAGATTAGTGTACCTGTTATCTTCCAATCCCCGCTGTCTTCACATCCGCCGCTCAAAAAAAAGAGACCAAATGTTTAGTTTGTGTCGCGTCGATTGTTGTGTTGTTCCGTTGCAGCGCAAAAGGACAAATTTTGTTTCGTTATTTATGTCAGGGATGTCGGAATTTTTTTTTTGTAATTTTTTTTTTTTTTTGTTTAGAAATCGAGAAAATCATGGGTAAACGCAAAAGAATTGCGCTTTCAGTTAAACAAAACTTGGAATTATCCAAAAGTTTGAAAACAGTGCATCTGTTAAATCTCTATGGAGTCATTATAATAAAGATGTATCAAAATGGCCAAACATTAACAAGTATCGCGCGGAATTCAGATTTGTCAATAATAATATAATAGCAATATGTTATTAGTCATTCCTGAGTTACGTAAAATTCGACGAAGTAAGAAGTCCTGGAACGTATCTCTTACATATGTCGGAGACTTTTGTATTTTTCGATTAACCGGGAAATCGATTATCCGGGATTTGTTTTTTACCATCCATACCGGAAAATCGAAAGTCAACTGTAGTTCGACATTTTGAACGACAAAAATATGTGTGGGGGTGGGGGATCGTCAAAGCTTCGCAGGGACACATAGCCACCTTTTCCATTAGGCACTACAGACACTGTGCTAAGGCTATGTGACTAACTTTGTCTGATGCATCACCCTGCCCCGTGGTTCTTTTATGAGGTTTGCTTTCAGGGACTTCACCCCAGGGGGGAGTATCACTCCCCTCTGACCTCGATTAGAGGTGTAACGGAAAGGCACAGTGCCTTCTGGATTACAACCGCTACACCGTGCCCGCGCAGGTGCACTTACATACATACCTAAAACCTGAATAGGGGCCACATTTGGAAATTAACCAGAGGGCCCGAGAGTTCTTAAAACGTCCCTGCACCTTTTTTTCCACAACTACCTCTCATAATTATACTACGCTGCAATTCATTTTTTTTTTGTAATATACATTAATCATATTACATCCTCAGGAACACTTTCATTAATTACTTATCCTAAATACTCTTATATCACATTTATTATTACTAACAAATAAACATTTTTTTTCACATGCAATCCAATGCCATCCAATTTAACTATAGGACTTAGAGCGTCCTATAAAATCTAATCATCAATTATAGTGCAGTTAGATAAGTTATAGAATTTCTATAACTTAGTTATAGAATTATAGTGCAGTTATTTCTTGTGTCTTTTAATTCGTTGTATTACTTTATTTCCATATTCTAATACTCATTTTCATATTACTTCATCTTATATATTAACATTCATAAATACTCTATTGTCGTTATCGTTATTGTTTCATTTAACTTAGATATCTAACATTCTCTCTCTCTCTCTCTCTCTCTCTCTCTCTCTCTCTCTCTCTCTCTCTCTCTCTCTCTCTCTCTCTCTCTCTCTCTCTCTCTCTCTCCCTCCCTCCAGCAATTTCAAATTAAACATAAACTGTCCAGTTCTGTTCTGAAAATGTTTGATGTGAGGACTCACATTTACATTTTCGGATTCTTCCAGCCACGGATCCTCTTCCTCCTCCAGCACGAGAAATCTTTACATCGGAACTTTACTTGCGGGTCGTCTAATCACAGGAACGTTTCTCCGGAGCAGTTTACCTTCGCCAGACCTGAGTATCGTCGGCTGTTCTTTAACTTGCTGCACAGACTCAGGACATTTTCTTATTTCTCAATTATGCCTCTCCGTTTTCCTTCCAAGACCGTGCGCACTGCTCAGGGATATCATCGCTTCTCGGCTTTCTGGCTTAGATCGTATTGTAGTATTCTGCTCAAGTACATCTTCCGGGCTCCTAATCACATCTCGATCTACCTTCGCCCCCCCCCACCCCACGTGATTTTCCAGCTAATCTCTCCCACTCACCTTCGAACCCGTCACCACCAAATACGGAGGATGCGGAAAGGTCAGGGAATGACCACCGCATATCCCCGCAGCAATATGGCCTTAGTTGCTAATGCTCCTAAAAACCAAATAACAAACAACAAACAAACACTCCCACTCACTTCTCTCTCTCTCTCTCCCCACACGCTACTTGCTACTCTTTTCTCTTCGTTTTGCTCCCCTGTCTACTTCACTCCCCCTTTTTTCCCGCTCGAAAACCTTATATATTTTCCTCTTATTTACATATCTCTGCCTATCAATTTAAACTTGACCCAACTGAATTGTTCCTTAAACTTACTCTTCCCGTACGTTACTAACCCACAACTTTGTTTTTCTCATACATCATCATCATCAGCCATTTTCAATCCACTGCAGAATAAAGGCCTCTCCAGCAACTTTCCAGTCCCTTCTGTTTTATGCAGTGACCATCCATTTACTACCCACACACTCGTGAATTTCATCTGTCCATCTCCGTTGTTGTCTTCCAGGTTTTCTCTTAGCTC
Source organism: Mastigoproctus giganteus (assembly GCF_048544385.1). NCBI lineage: Eukaryota > Metazoa > Arthropoda > Arachnida > Uropygi > Thelyphonidae > Mastigoproctus > Mastigoproctus giganteus. Next base: position 123,448,451 of record NC_143579.1, on the reverse strand, counting down.
CTCTTGGGTACCATTCAGTTATTTTCTTAGTCTATCTGTCATCTTGTCTTCGAACTATGTATCCTGCCCAAGACCTTTTTATTTTTGATAAGAATGTCCTTTACTTGAGTTTGCTGCCTAATCCATGTGTTTCTCTTCTTATCTAACAGTCTGATTCCCAATATAATTCGTTCCATTCTTCGTTGTGTAGTTCTCAGCTTTTCTTCCATTCTTTTGGTGAATGCCTAAATTTCACTTCCATAGGTCATGGCGGGGAATATACATTGGTTCATTATTTTACGTTACAGAGAAATTGGGATATTGCTCCTCAGTATGTGACTATATTTCCTGAATGCTATCCATCCAAAATTTATTCTTCTCTTGACTTCCAGCCATTTATCATTATTAAAGCTAATAACTTATCCCAGATAAGTATATGACTCCACCTTTTCAATTACTGCTCCTTCAATCATTATATCCCTTTCTGTGGCATACTTGTTCATCATTACTTTTGTTTTAGCCATATTCATCTTTAGTCCAAAATCCTTACTAACTCTGCATAACTGATTCAGATTTTTCTCTAATTCTTTGGGATCGTGGCTTAAGACAACAATGTCATCAAATCGTAAATGGTTTAGATACGTTTCTCGTTTACTCCTTTCTGTGACCTATAGTACTTAGTACCGTGAACCCAAGCACGGTACTAAGTACTATAGGTTCTAATACCTCTCGTGTTTGGGGTTCACATAAAAAAAAAAAAAAAAAAAAGAAAAAAAAGTCTAATCTTCTGAAAGCTTCCTCAAGAGCAGCAGTAAACAATTTCAAAGATACTGTGTCTCCTTGTCGAACTCCTTTCTCAATTTTAAATTTACTACTGTCTTTGTCTAGTTTAATAAAGGAGGTAGCGTTCTCATATATTTTCTTCAAAATCATAATATATGGGTATCTATGCCTTGTCTTTCCAGTGCCTGAAACATTTCCTTATGTTGTATGGAGTCAAATGCCTTTTCATAATCCACAAATGCCAGACATAATGGTGTTTTATATTCATTTGCTTTCTCCATTAGCTGTGACATTACTTGAAGGTGATCCATAGTTGAAAATTCTGTCCTAAAACCAGCTTGCTCTTTTGGTTGATTCTCATCAAGTATTCTTTCTAATCTGTTAGTAATGACCCTTGGAGAACAACTTGTAGATGTGGGATAACAAGCTAATTGGTCTGTAATTTCCAATTTCTGATTTATCTCCTTTCTTATACAGCAAAACTGTGATTGCATTATTCCACTCCTTAGGCGTCACACCTTTTCTAATGCACTTTGTGAAGAGCCTTGCCAGTTTTTGTGTTATGTCTCTTCCTCCCAATTTTAACAACTCAACAGTAACCTCATCTTCCCCCGAGGCTCTCTGATTCTTCATTTTCTTCAATGCATGTTCTACCTCATCAGGAAGAATATCGGGTATGTCGTATGTGTTGCTAATTTGCGATCCATCTTCCCCACTGCTGGTATCATTCCCTCGCTCCTTGTATAGTTCTCTATAGTAGTCTTCTGCTATTTGAATTATGCCTTCTCTGCTATTTATAAGTACACCATCGCTATTCTTCAGTTTCAGTATCATTTGTCTTTCTGTATTACTACTCATGGGTGCTGATTTAAATCCTTTGTTTTCCCTTAATGCTTGTTCTACTTTTCTTGTGTTAAATCTTCTTATGTCCTCTCTGAGTCTCTTTCTAATGGCTTTGCATAACTCAGTATACTCAATTTTCTCCCTGTCAGTGTTTTTCTTGCTCTTCATTTGTCGTCTTTGGTTCATCATGACAAGTGTTTCTTGACTGATTTTTTCTTCTTTGAATTTCTTTTTACTTATAGGTTTCTTGGGCTTTATCACTTTCAGAAAGTTGTAATATTCTTCGTCGATATCTTGGTCCTGAGCAGTCTGCAGAAGTTCATATTTGTTCTTAAGTTCCAGTACATATTGCCTTTTCTCCTCTTCTGTTATCTCAGAGACCTTTGTATTATTTACTCGAGTCAGTTTTTTCCTTTCTTTTCTTACATCTATATCAAGTGTGCATCTTTACCATTCTGTGATCACTTCCAACATTTACCTTGTTCAGGACAGTAACATCATTCACGATATATCTTCTGTTAGTAAGTATGAAGTCGATTTCATTAGTTTTTAATCCATTTGGGCTCTTCAGTGTCCACTTTCTGTTCACCCTTTTCTTGAAAAAAAAGTGTTTATTACTGACATTCCTCGAGATTCTGCAAATTCCACAAGTCTTTCACCTCTTTCATCTTTAATTTCTTTCACCAATTCCAAAATTATCTGTAGTTCCCCTTTCTGCGCTGTTTTGTCTCTTTCCAACCTTAGCATTTTTAGTCCCCCATAATGATGGTGCAGTGAGTTTTCTGTTAATTTTGAAGACCCTCGATTTCGGTGTACATTTCTTCAACCCCTTCATCATCATGGCTCGATGTTGGTGCATAAATCATTACAAACTTCTGCTTGTACCTCTTAGAAATCCTGAGTGATATACTTTTGAATTGCAAAATGTTGTTGTTTTTATTGGCCAGAAAGCCAACTTTACCTTCACTCCTTTCACTGTTTCCATTGGTGTACAGCCGATTTCCACTTGATAAACTTATAAGTGGTTAATTTTTCTTGTTTCAGCCAAACCGATGATATTCCTATTCACATTTTCTAATTCCTTTTCCAGCTCTAATATCCTGTCTTCACCGATGAGCGATATTAGGTTGTAACAGGCCAAGTTCAGTTTCCATGCATGGCAGCTTAGAGATTCTTATCACCCTCTGCTTCCACTCTTCCTTTCTCATACAATGGAACCGTCTCATCTTTACCTTTAGACCCCCTGCTGCCCCTATTTTTGAACAGCTCACAGCCAACACCCTTCCCACAATGACTAAGTTTCCCGTCCTCAATTAGCGGTATGATAGACGGATTAAATTATTAAATTATGTCGATTACTTCCTTGAGCCGAATTTAAATTTATTCCGTTATCGTCGCATAGCCTTCTCTACTTGCTACTTTGTCTTTTGTCTTCTCTACTTGCTACTTTGTCTTTTGTCTTCTCTACTTGCTACTTTGTCTTTTGTTCCTATGCTCTTAATTTTGCTCTTCTTCCATACCTTATCGTTACATTTATGTAACGATAAACATAAAGCATATATGTTGTTTACATATATGCTTTATGTGCCGTACCGACAGACCCACTCCCACTAATGATATCTTTCTGTAGTGTTTTCTTTAATTGCTTTATTTCCATGCGCTGTTCTTGCCCAGAGAAATAGATATTTGTAAGACTTGGTGTCTTACACTTGCTTTCTTGTATTATTTGCCATTACTGGTAACTATACATTTTTTTTTTATTATTATTTTTTATTAAGTTCTATAAACTGAACGCAAAATGAAACACACGCCGTCTCCTAAATGATCCATCCCTAGCTGCATCATTTAGGAGACAGTAATTGTGGATCATTTATACAGTGGTAATCTGCTGGATCCCAGCTCGTTCTGGAATACTCTGAAATGAAAATGCAGATCAGGCTGCAAAAAAAAAAAAAAAAAAAAAAAAAAAAAAATCTAAATTCAAATGTGATTTACATATATGAAAATCGGTGTGGAAAAACTACAAAGACATCATACGAAAAGAGTATTACTGATAATGGAAAGAACACTAGCAACAATAAACTTATGGCTATTAAGACCCAGATAGCCTCTGGACTTCCATTATCAGGAAATATGTTAAGGGCTATAGCCTCAGGCTGCGAGAGATTTAGACAACATACAAGTTAGTGTATACGCATCATATTAGTACGAAGCTAAACTCTGAATTAGCACAAATATACAAAGGCAGCATCATTCAAGTTATATCTCACATTGTGAATACCTTCACAATGAGTTGCCATGATATTGTTCAAGGTTTGGCCTAAATGGATGTCAGATGAACTAAAGAGACATATGGCAGAGAAGAAAAATGCATGGGATACATATAAATTAATGGGTGACATGGAAGCCTATGATATAAGCTGGTCTGTAACCAAGTCACTAAGGAGATTAGGCAGGCAAAGGCAGATTATGAGAAATCCTTGGCAAAGGATGCAAAGAAAAACAGAAAAGAGTTCTTTACCTATGTAAACTCTAGAAGGAAAGGGATAAATCAGATTGGTCCACTGGATATTGATGGTTCAACAGTTGAGGATCCTACTACAAACTAAACGATTTTTAGTTTGTTAGCTAAAGCTAACAGCTAAAGCTAACAAACTAAACGTATTTTGCATCTACATTCACACATGAGGAGTTATTCAGGAAGAAGATTGCCAGAGGTGAAATAAACTCTGGCAGTGAGCTAGATGATTTTTTGTAATAACTGAGAGGAAAGTGGAGGAGAAATTGTAGAGGATAAACATAAAAAAGGCACCCGGGGCGGATGGGATCTTCCAGTTATATTAAAGAAGACAGCAAAGAAAGTAAGCAAACCCTTAGCCATAATTATGAGAGCTTCTTGGGACTCAGGGGAGGTACCCATAGACTGGAGATGTGCAAATGTGACCCCAATTCACAAAGAAGGGTCAAAGGCTGACACAAGTAATTATAGACCTGTGAGTTTAACTTCTGTTCGAGGAAAATTAATGGAGGCACTGGTTAAAGAAGCACTGCAGGATCATCTAGACAAGACTTCAGTTATAGCTCGGACACAGCATGGTTTTGTGAAGGGAAAGTCTTGCCTGACCAATTTGATTGGATACTATGATGCAGTCACAAAAGAACTGGATGTAGGGAATAACTTTGATATTATATATTTGGATCTTAGAAAAGCTTTTGATACTGTTGCACATGGAAGACTGCTGCACAAATTGGAGCAGTGTGGCATTGGAGGCAAATTGCTGCTAAGGATAAAGGGATGGTTAAGGGGGAGAAGACAGAGAGTGGTAATCAATGGACACTGCCCATCGTGGACTAATGTTATTAGTGGAGTCATTCATTGGAGTTCAGTGTTGGGTCCATTATTGTTTTCTGTATTTATAAATGATATTGATGATGGGGTATCAAGCTTAATGTCCAAGTTTGCTGATGATACAAAGGTTGGCAGGGTTGTTAAGGACACTACTGATGCTATGCTGCTGCAACAGGATCTGGAAAGGTTGAGCAGATGGACTGCGAGGTGGCAAATGAAGTTTAACATTGACAAATGTAAAGTACTACATATGGGGAAACAGTAACCCCAGAGCAACGTATCAACTCTGTGGTGCTACACTGACAGTGGTAGAGAATGAAAAGGACCTGGCGGTAATTGTGCAGGCAGATATGAAGTTTTCTGAGCAGTGCAGACGGGCTGCAAGTGTAGCTCATGGTGAATGATATACAGGAATTTTTCTAACAGGGATAAGGAGGTGATTATTCGCGTGTATAAAGCTATGGTCAGGCCACACCTTGAGTACTGTATACAGGTCTGGAGGCCTCATTTCAAGAAGGATGTAGGGCTGCTGGAACGAGTACAGAGAAGGCCAACAAGATTAGTGAATGGAACAATGGAACTTTAGCCTTTCTCTTACGAAGAAAGGCTTAAGTTTTGCAAATTACAGTGTCTGGAGACTAGGCACCGGCGAGGTGATCTGATAGAGGTGTATAAAGCCTTGAATGGTTTGAGCATGCTCAATGCCAGGAGCGGATTAAGGTCGATTGAGGCCCCGGGCGCAAAAGAAAATATTGGCCCCTTAAAAAAAGAGAGAGAGACAGGGAAAATTAAAATACATGTTAACCATTTTTTTAAATAAATAAAAAATATTATGTACTATTAATGTTTTATTTCCAATAAAATTTGAATATAATATATATATATAATATAATTTATAATAGCATAATAATAATCACAAAGTTTTGAACTAATAGTTGAACATATTAGTTTAACTATTAGTTGAACTAATATGTTCAACTAATTTGTTGGGGTTTGGCGTGGGCCCTTCAGAAGTCAGGGCCCAGGGCGAGTGCGAGTAGGCCCGCCGTTAAATCCGCCTCTGTTCAATGCCGATGGAATTCTTCTTCTTGCTCAGAATAATCACCTGAGAGCGCATAAATTAAAATTGAAGAAAGGCAGTTGTAGGATAGATGTGCGGAAATTTGCCTTTAGCCAGCGGGTAGTTGGTTGGTGGAACAGATTTCCATCCCTTGTTGTGGAAGTTGATAGCCTAAATAAATTTAAGGCTCAGCTGGACAGGTATTTCGAACGAATGGAGGGGTGGAATCGGAGTGGTTTTTTTTTTTTTTTCTGATGCTGCATAAGCTTGCTTTCTTGCATCATATGTCTCTACTAATGCTAATGCTAATATTGCACTACTTGCAATAAGTAACGCTTCAGTAACGGAGAAGACTGTTGTTACTTATTCTCAGCGGATACCACCACCCAGACGGCACCCTTTCAGGGCTAATATTGCACTACTTGCAATAAGTAACGCTTCAGTAACGGAGAAGACTTGTTACTTATTCTCAGCGGATACCACCACCCAGACGGCACCCTTTCAGGGCTCTGGCACAAATATACAAAGGAACCCGCCTTGGTATATTTTTGCTAATTCAGAGTTTAGCTGCTTATTAATATGATGCGTTTGCACTAACTTGTACATTACTAGGAAAGTAAGACAAGAAGTGGTTCTTGCAAGGGTACGCATTGGACACTCTCAAATAACTCATCTTTACTTTCATAGAAGTGAAAGGCCCTCCACTGTATGCTCAGTACGATAATTTTCTTATAGTAAAGTATATTTTATTTGACTGCTCCTATTATCAGCAGTAATGGCAAGAAACATTTCTATATCTCAGAAGTTTACTGGAACCTATGAGACTGAAGCACATCTTGGGATATGAAGCAAACCTAAACGAATTCATTTCTTGCTAAAGAAGATAGAGATGTTCTCTTAATTCTGAAAACTTACTAACTTAACTTTTATATTAATATCTTGCAAGACACAAATGGCCGTTTAGCCTTCTGCCAAAACCATGAACAGTAACACTATGATGCGACACCTACTACGTAAACGGAGTACTGTATTCGTGGCATGCTATTAGAGGTGACGATGTAAATGGGTAAGCAGTATGCAGCTTAACTGGCCTGTGCTTGAGGGTTTTCTTTATTTTATATTGATATATTTATTTTATTTTATTATTATTTTTTTTTGCTGATTATGAAGAAAGTGTCACACTGTCTCACACATTGCTTTCTCTGAAAAACATTTAGGATGAATCTGTCGGTTCTGTTCCCGTCATCAATCAAAACGAGTTCTTTACTTATACTGTATGTCCATCGCATCATACTAGTAATATCAACTTTAAAATCAGAGTCAATAAAAATAAGTAAAATGGTAAAATAAGTACAGTATTACAAAACTAAGAATCTTGATTTACAGCAATTGTGACTAGTGTGTGCGCCACGAGCTTAAAAACTTGTTCTTTATATAGTTTTTTTTTTTTTTTTTTTTTTTTTTATTAACTACAGATGAGGTCCGAGTGACATAAATTTGGGAACTACGAGTTAAGAAAGGAGATTTTATTTATTTAATATAAAACATAGTACTGTATTAAGTTTTAATAAACCATACATTCAGAAATACTATGCAATAGAAATGTGGGCATAAATTTTTGTTTTTAATAATTGACTTTTTTTTTCGTGCAGTAATACGAAAATAAGTAGCGTTTGTTTTTTTTTTTTCCCTTAAATTTTACCTGCTAAAAATTAACATATGTCTAGCATAAATGCTAGACATTTATCTGTGAACTTCGACCAAAAGTTTTAGGCAAAACAAAAGAAAAAAAATTAAATATATGCCTACATCATGTATTATATTTTAATACACGATGTATTCCAATTAATTGAAACACACACAGTGTTTCAATTAATTGGAAGCGACTTCTAAATTTAAAGTTGGCTTAATTTTTTTTTTTGTTTTTCACAATAAGAGATCGCTCCCTGTCATCGGAGTACTTTTGAAACGAACATAAAGTATTCCATTAAAAAAAAAAAACCACTATGTTGTATGCGGTGTTTACTCTTCACTATCTGCTTAATTAGTTTAATTGTATAGACCAGTGCAGTTATGTGTCGCTTCTGCGCACGCTACAATTGTTTCACATGTATATATTTTTTCCTATGAAATAAATTCGGCTTAAATTCGTTTCAAAAGTACACCGATGAGAAATCAATTTTCCCATTCAGAAAAAAAGCGGTTGATTAAGCAAAATTTGAATTTAGAAATCGTAAAATCTAAATGTTTGTCAAGCCGAGTCGCGTGAATGCCCAATATGGTGACGTTCTTGTATTTCCTGTATTTTGTGAACTCCTCTGAAGTTATGTGGTAGTCCGAAGTATAAACAGAGAATTTAATCTATTTTTATTTATTTAAATGATAATAGTCAATCCAATTTTAACACCAATTTCAAAAATTTCAGCCCATATTGTGACAAAAAAAGGTCCACTCGAGAAATAGCTTAAACTTTAAGCGGTGCCTTTTAATTCGAAGACTTAGTGTCAAATAACGTAGCTAGAAAATTGCATTTTTGTTTTGAGATAACTTTAGTTTAACTTTATACAAATAACAGTGCATATCATGTCATACAAATGTATTTCTCTAGTAGTTTACAAGTTAGCTTGGGCTATAAGCACATTTTCGGTAAACCAAGAAAATGTCAAATGACTTTTTCTTGGTTAATTACAAAAACGTTTACTACGAAATGATTTTGTAGTTAACGTTGTCTGACACTAAACCCCACGAATGAATTGAAATGCCCTGTGTGTATTATAATATTATCAAAAAAATTATATAACGGGGGCGTTAATAGAACGTTTATTTATTTTTTAATAAACTCCAGGACATTACTATTGATTATTGATGGCTTAGCCATCAATAATAATAGTCCTAAGTGTGGAAAAAGTGAAGTGACTGTTTGTTGTCATTTTTCCTTTCATATCTTTCCAAGGGCATATGCACTTGGCTCAATGAATTGACGAAAAAAAAGTTGCCGAAATGAATTTCTGAGAAATGTAAAGTGTCATTAGTTTCGTTGTTAGCAAATAGAAAAGTTGATAAAGTGGGAATAAATCAGGTATGGTAGTTTTGCCGCTGTACCTCCGAACGTTAGACAGTTTATGAGTTCATGTAGAGAATTCCCTCGGTCATTGAAGGAATTCGCACTTTGGATTGTTGTGAAATCTTTACTTACAATCAGCACACACACACACACACACACACACACACACACACACACACACACACACACACACACACACACACACACACACACGTATGGAGGATTTCATTGTAAATTGTGAATAACGAATATAATTGAAGCACATTGATGATGCCAAAACCTTCAAATTTAATCATTAAATTCATAATCTCGTATGATATGCAAACTTTGTTTTGCTGTTATTGCATTGCACTCCTATAATTTCGTTAACTGGCCTGTTCTTGGACCCTACACACACACAATCACAAGTGCTAACGGAATGTGATCACTAATGATCTTGGATTATTCCATACATAACAAAAGGTTGGTTACACTTTTAGTTCCAGATGACTAATTCTTTGAAAAACGACTCAGCGAATAGCCGCGGGCATTAACACCGAGGACCAATCCTATACAGTCGCATAAATCATGAGATTAGATATGTTTCTTTGATTCTGACGTTCTTTGCAAGAGCAATTAAGTATATACAGTATATCCAATGTCAGGTAATTGGCTTTATGGAATCTGGAAGTATAATTTGCAGTTAAGATACCCAGTGCAGCAGTTGTGTGACTATTTATATGGATCATTGAAAAACTGACTTTGAAGTAAGCTTTGGTGTTTTACCAGCATAATGAGAATTCCCATCTCTAATGCGCTTGATTCCATTTTTACGGTAAGGTCTGGACACTGATTTTTTTCATACATTTTAATCTTAGACTTTTCAATGTCTCTGATAAGTTTCTGGAATGTTAATGCTTTAAAGTTTTCGTTATATGTTTGTGATAATTTTCTGTTTTCAAGAAATGCAGGTAAACATTGTTTCAAGTGAAAATTAAATTTATTTAGCATTAATATCAAAAAGAGTAAGATCAATAGCTGACATTAACTCCTAGTTGCTACTGTAATTTGATCTTGTTGCATGCTATGCAAAATTAATTTGTAAGGTAGAAATAAGCGAGTTATATACAATTGATTTGCTTTTTATTTCGCTGACGGATTCCTAAAAAGAAAAAGGTTAAATGCCTCTTGAATAGGATGTTGATCGACTAGCCTCTAAATCTGTAAAACCAAAATAAGTTGAGATTAGCCATATTGTTGTTGTTGTTATTTGGTTTTTAGGAGCATTAGCAACTAAGGCCATATTGCTCCGGTGCGGTGGTCATTCCCTGATCTTTCCGCCTGCTCCGTAATTGGTGGTGACGGGCTCGAACCCCGGTCTAATCAAGAAGCGTGTGCTACGCACTGCTGCTCCTTCCCACCTGGCTACGGAGGCGCCTTAGCCATATTGTAAACGTTTTGCGCGATTGTACGGTATGATTTATGAAATATTCTCAGGTGGATGTATTGTTTGCGACTTTTGGTTGGCATTTGTAAGTTTACACTTATAATAATTCGACAATAAGAAATTGCTTGATTCTGAATTAATTCGCCGAGCTTGTATTTTATTTTGTTAATTTTGCTTTTTTTTTTTTTGGAAACCTTGCACGACAGCATTTGGGAGTACTGTTGTACGGGACAGCTCTCGAAAAATAGAACTGAAATTTAGTATTTGTTATACCTATACTCATCAGGTTATACTCATCAGGTATTTGTTATACCTATAAGGTATATACCTATACCTTATAGGTATATACCTTGATATACCTTATAGGTATATACCTTGATATACCTTATAGGTATATACCTTGATATACCTATATCAGGTATAACAAATACCTGATAGGATATACCTATCAGGTATTTGTTACCTTTCTGTTAACTAACAGGCTGTTACCTTTCTGTATACTGGAACTCGTAGGTTTGACATTTTCCCAGTTGCAAAACATTTCATTATTTGCTGGATGACTGCTCTCTAGAGTCTAGACCATAAGGTTAGAAAGGCAAGAGAAAACAATGTTTCTTGACTGCTTACCAGTAACGATTTATCTTGTAGTAAGAATTTCTAGTAAAGGAACCTGATCATATAACCACAGGCAGTGGCGGATCCAGAAAAAAAAAATGACAGGAGGGGGACCATTTTGTGCACTAGAATGGCGATCACATTAGTATCAGTGTTGCCAACTGTAGTCAGTTGAAAATAGTTGAGCCACAATGCAAAATAGATAAAATCCTATGTTAACAATGAAAAAAAAAACAAGGAAAAAAACTTTTTTTGTAGCTAAAGGGAATTTAAACGATTGGTGTATATTTTCCGAAAAACAACAGGGAGGACCGGTGCCCCTACCCTGAATGCCACTGACCACAGGGACTTACATCTGGTGAGTATGAGCTTGGCACACACCCCGGGGTGGCACAGTTAGTTAGTTAGTTATTTGGTTTTTAGGAGCATTAGCAACTAAGGCCATATTGCTCCGGGATATGCGGTGGTCATTCCCTGACCTTTCTGCATCCTCCGTATTTGGTGGTGACGGGCTCGAACCCCGGTCTAATCAAGAAGCGTGTGCAGGGGGTGGCACATAATGGCCTTTAGCTGCCGTTGCGCCGTAAAACCTCCAACAACACACCCAGGGTTCTGATTTAGTTTTCATTCTCTTTCAGGCAGAGCCGGCCGCAACTTTGCGAGGTCCTGTGCAAGGTGAGACAAACAGTCTAGGAAGTTCGCACTAAAATGGGGGTGGGGGTCATTAAACAGTGTTTAAAATTTTCATACTTATTACATATTTATTTAATGTAGGAAGAATATAAGAAAATAACGTGATATTATGATCAATATTTAATATACCGATAAATAATAAACAGTTGACTAGAAATATCACATGCATTTCCATTACAAAAATAATCAGTAATGATCCAAACAAATAATTATCCAAAAATGTCAATAAATTAGTTTTTTCTACACCCGAGATAAACAGTACCTTATATTTCATTCATATGCGTGTAGTAGTGGCTTTTCTAACATATTTCATTCATATGCGTGTTGAAAGTAGTGGCTTTTCTAACAGTTTAAAAAAAAAAAAAAAGTAAGGAAGAGTGCGATAAAAGGCCATTACGTGTCATTATTTCACTCTTGCATGTTATGAGTCATTTTATGCTGGTTATGAGTCATTTTTGGGAAATAGTAATGTCAAATGGTAGAATTCAAATTATACAGTTTTCGTTAGGTTATACCGTTATGCCATGCCATTACAAATGTCAAATATTTCTTTCAAACTGTTTTAATTACGGTCGTAGAAAAAATATTATATGCAACTCAAGTAAAAAGTCTTTTATTAACTCTTACGAATTCGTGAAAATATACACTTTATTCTTGTTGCATAAATAACTACAGGGTTATCAAAAATTATTGAAGTGTGCCGCTTCATAGAAATATGACATGTGCCGCTAACTTGATATAAATCCATTATTAATTCAGAATTATAGTCAAAAATGACTGATAATCGTTACAGAAATAAATAAAAGAACCCTTCTAAATATACTTGGTAACCAAAATTGTAAATGATGTAACGTACGGCCAAAGTTGAATGATAAAATTAATTTTTGACATTACTTTGATATATGTTGTTATTTTCGGAAAGTAGTTTTGATCAACGTTAGGAAAACAGAATATAGTATTAATAGCATTATGTATAATTTGTTGTCACATGACCATCATTCATTTATGATCACCCTGTATTTATTTATCACATATTATTGCACAAAAAAAGGAAATAAATAAAATCAGATATTTTCCTGGCCCTTTTTTGCCGCAAAATCACTCATTATATCATCGTAATTTATTTTATCTGCCAATTTATGCTTAATTGATATTAATGATAATGAGGTAAGCCTTTCTTCACAGATTGACGATCTCAGGTAGTTCTTTATTAGTTTTAATTTTGAAAACGATCTTTCATTTGAAGATACTGTCACGGGACTTGTTAATATTATCTTTAAAGCTATTGTAATATTAGGGTACAACTCCGTTAAATTCTTGGAGTATATGTACTGCAGCACTTCAAGACATGTGAAATTGATGGGTACAATGGTTCTAGACCGGTGTTTCCCAACCTTTTTTTTACCATGCCCCACCTAAGTCTTTCTAAACTTCTGATGCCCCCTATGTAACGTTGGGAAACACCAATATATATATTTTTTATATTCAAAAATTGAATTATTCCCTAAATGAAGCCTAATTACAACTTGTTCAGGACACGAGACTTAGGTTTTAGGAAGAAATCATTAGGAAAAATTAAGAAAAAAATAGGAAGTAAATTTTCAAAACATATAATAGACATTGTGATATCCAGTCGATTTCTTTTCTTTAGTAACAAATCATTTATGGCACTAAATCCACATTCAGCCATATATGAAGATGGAAACGGTAACAATAGCTCTCTTGCAAAGTTGGTTGAATTTGGGTATTTTATTTCTGTTTCATCACAAAGCCATGCCATCGCTTCTTTTCTATTGAATAAAGTTTTAACTGACTCATCATTTTGCATTTCTGAGAGTTCTTCTTGGTACTGCATTGATACATCAGACAAATCCACTAACATTGGTTGCATCATCCAGGTTGGAAAATCAATTTGTTTTAAATCAAAAAACCTTTCTTTTAAATCATCGGACAGAATTTTCAGCTGATCAACAATAACAAGTACAGCGGTATCAGTCACTTCACATTTTTGCAAACAACGAAACTGTTCAAACTTTTTTTTACAAATATATTTTTGACATAATTTAATAAATGTAATGAAACCAAATGTCTTCGCTTTTGCATCGACGAGAGTTTTATTTGTTCCTTGAAGTTGTTTATTTAATATATTTAGTTTTTCAAAGATATCGGCTAAATAACTCACAAATGCTTTACCATCGACCGTTAACAGATGCTTCATTTTAGGTTTGTCACTTAAAGTCACTAATAGTATCAAATAGTTCCATAAATCTTTTCAAGCAGTTCCCTTTCGAGAGCCACCTTACTTCAGTGTGAAGTAAAAGTCTAACATGGTCTTCATTTTGTTCTTCACAAAAAAGCTTGAAGAGACACAAGTTTTCCCTAACACAATGCACAAGAAGCATTTCTGGATTCTCATCTTTCATCAATTTTAAGCAGCCATTTTTCTTGCCCATCATATTAGGAGCACCATCTGCAGCGCAAGGTTATATTTTTCATTGGTATATTATTGTCATCTAAGTAATTTTTTAGCTTATTATATATATCTTTGGAGGTAGTGGTGCTCTCTAACGATTTACAGAATAACATTTCTTCAGCAAAATTACCTTTATCAATATATCTTACATAAGTTATCAGTACGGCTTCACTGTCTCTCAAAGTTGAGTCATCCATTTGCACTGAGAATTTTCTTGTTTTCAGCTTTCCAACAAGTTGTATTTCAATATCTTCACTCATTTCATCTATTCTTCTGCTAACAGTATTGTTATCGAGTGGCATAGCTTTCACGTCTTTGTCATCTTTTTCCAGAACTGTTTTAAGAAATGCTGATATTGATGGTTTGATTAAATTCTCTCCTATGATTTTTCCCAGATTTAGCAATGAGTAAAGAAATTTCATAACTAGCCTCAAGAGTACGATTGATAGTTGCAGTATGAGCAATAAACAATCAAATTTCCCCCATGTGGGGCGTGGGACCCACGTTGGGAAACACCGTTCTAGACATTTTAATTCCCTCATAAAAATCAATTTTGTCGACATCTGTATGAAATATTGAACAAAAATTTTCTAATTGCTGTTTCAGGCATGACTCGCAATTTACTGAGATCGTACAAAAAACCAAAGATATATTCTTGTTCTTTATACAGTTTAAAATGTTTTTCAAACAATACTACGGCAGCATCAACAATTAATGAAAAGAAATTGATTTCGCAAATTTCTTCTGGGTTCAATATGAGATCATCTCTGCCTTCATAACAAGGCCGCCGTAGCAGAGTGGTCAAACGGGCGGGTGCATAAGTACACGTGCCTTGAGTGACCCGGGTTTCAAGCCCGTGACTGCTGAATAAGATGCTGTTTCTTGTATCGTGTTTGTCTTGTGAACTCCTCTGACCGCTTGGTCGTCCCGGAATATAAACAAAATGTATTTTATTTACAATCAAAAAATATTTTTCGACCAAACGGTCAGAGGAGTTCCTCCACATAACCGTTTAGCTGTTGCTAAACAAGAGACGTATCCATTTTCCCTGTACTTTTGAAAGAAATTAATTAACTCTTCCAAATGACTCGCTGCTATATCTATATGCATTGTTGAACTTTGCAACAATTTACTAACGAAATTAACTTTTGTAATTCATACCAAATTACAAGACTTAAAATAAATTCAAATTCGTGCATATGTTTCTCAGTGCTCCTGATTTCTACTTTTAGATCATCGTCGGAAACTTTTTCTTGAATTTCATTCAATGCTGAAAAAAAATTCTACCAGTTGAAGCAGTATAGCTTTGGTTTACAGTATACACCAAAGGTTTTGGTATATACTGCGTTAGTGTTTTTTCAGTAGATCCCAACGAGATGTCGATGATGAAAATAAAGTATATATTCGTTGTATTGTCTTGAAAAAATTTTACTCCAAGTTCGGAAGATTTGGCAATATTACCCAATACAAGGTTTATATTGTGACGTGCACAGGGAGTATATATCGCTTTAGGGTTTTCCTTCAAAAACCGCGCCTGAACTCCTTTATTGATACCGTTCATGTTTGATCCATTATCGTATCATAGTCCTCGAAAGTTTTCAATTGGTATGCATAATTCTTCAATCTGTCGAATAAACTATTTCCAGTTGTATCGTTAACAGTTAAAAATGTGACAAAATTTTCACAAATCTCAACTTGAGAATCTTAGATATACACAAACCTGAATACAACCGATAACTGTTCTTGTTGACTTACGTCTGGAGTACAGTCAAGTAAAACAGAACAGTATTTAGATTAGTTTATCATGTTTACAATAGTTTGCTTTATTTTTGAACCAATTAGCTTAATTAATTCATCTTGTATTCTATGGGGAAAATATGTAATTTTTTTTTGCAATCGGTGCTTTGTCTTTCTAAGTAACTATTTATGTGGTTTTTTTTAAAACTGAATCAAATTTGGAAATCAGTTCCATAAGACCAAGGAAATGTCCATTACTGGGGTTGAAAAGTTTGTCACTTATTCCTCTTAATGCTAAATTGTGCTTTGCCAAGTAGATAATTCTTCCAATAATCCTGGCAAATACTTGACGTAGTTCTTCCGTCTTTTCTTTTATAAGTTCTTCACTTCTCGCATCTAGTGATGTTCCCTTAATTAAATTTAGTTCCCTTTGGATTAAACTATTCATACATTTGCGATGAACTGGTGACCGTTCATGTTCTGGAATTCTTGGATTTAGGTGAGACCAATCATTAAATCCTTTGCTACAAAAAGCTATTTCTGAATAGGAAAAGAGTTTACAGGCACCGTATGCTGTCCGAACTTGATGAGTATATTAACCATCGTCGTTTCATTTCACCATTTGGTAACTGCTTTGTATAATAGTACTTGGAAAATCATCTTCCATTGGTATTTTGTGGAAAATTATCAGATTTTATTTGAATTGGTCCTTTTTTAATAATTAATGTTCTCATTTGGTCCGATATTATATATTTTGGCGAAGTTGCTGGATCTTCAATAGCAAAATTTTCATCGACACCAACACCGGAATTTTTGCCTTGAGCTTCATTGTGTTTTTTTATTTCTTGGTCTCTTATTTCTTCTTTTCTCGTGTGTGATTTTATTTCTTGATCATAAATTTCTTTTTATTCTGTGTGTTCTTTTATTTCTTGACCTATATATGAAGGCCTGACCTAGCCGAGTGGTCAGGGGCGAGAGTGCGCGTTCCTTGAGTGTACCTGAGTGGGTTCAAGCCCGTGACTACTAAATACCATAAATATTTGTATGGACGATTGATTGTAAACTCTACTGACTTGGTTGTCGTGTCGAAGTATAAACAGAAAATTTATTTATTTTTTTTCTCGTGTGTTATTTTATTTCTTGATCTCCTATTTCTTCTTCACTAGTAACTGCTACCATTGGCATCGTTGGCCAGTGGCGTAGCTACCCTTTTTCTGGCCCGGAGGCAAAGAACTTAATGAAAATTGCAAAAATATAAACATAAGAAGATTAAAAAAATTGAAACCATTAATAATTCCTCCTCTGCCTCTGTAGACACTGAAATAATTATATAAGGAATATATTTTTTAAGGTATAAATGATGTATTAAAAAAAATAAATACAGAATTTATATCAAACCCTATTTTTTATTATTGTAAAACAAAATCCAAATAGCTTTAATTACAGATTAAGATCAACAGAAATGCATACAAAATGAAAATGTATTTTTAAATGGAAATGCATACAACAGAAATACAAAAAAAATTTACTGTATATCTACAATATCGAATTTATCCATATATCGAAGCATCCAAAAATAAAAATTATGATAGATCTATTACGAAGAAATTAATTAACTTAAATCAACTAAATGCAACAAGGCATAATATTTAAGAGTTTAAGATTCTATATAATTTTGGTGTAGATACACCATAGATAACTCTTAAAGAACAACTACGATAATAGTGTGAAAGGCATAATTTCGTCTGTATCTCATATTGTGCTCTTCCTTCAAAACGAGTTGCCCATGTATTGCACTACCTCGGATAAGTAACCCCTCACTAATAGAGAAGACTGTTGTTACTTGTCTTACCACTACCACCGATGAAAAGCCAACTATCCTTAAAACGGTGCCGTCTGGGTGATGCTACTCACTGAGAATAAGTAGATTTAGCCGCTCGTGCCCACCCACGCTGGAATGTGAAATGATTAAATGTAAATTCCTACGGTTTTTTTAAAATATATTTTAAATCAATTTTATAAATAATCGTAAGACGAAATATGAAAGTTTTATGTCAACAAGTATAAAATATGCTATTAAATATGATATTTCATATATTTTTTGAAATTATGACCTAGTGTGTAAAATATGATGAAATATGAAATTATAAACACGCTTCTTTATGATCCTCAGACCATGTAACATGGACACACTAAGTTACATGCCTTTATGTAAACGAAATATGAATATGATAACCCTACTAATGACTTTGCACAGATTGTTCATTCACCTACAAGAATACCGGACAATCCTAACCATTCAGCCAACACGCTTGATCTTTTTCTCACAAACAAGCCTTCTAAGTACATGGTCGAAGTGAGTAGTCCTTTAGGTACCTCAGATCACAACTTGGTGATTGTTTCTTCTCCAATGGAGCCTTTATCTCTCTCATGGCTATTACAGTGGTATTTTTTTTTAAATTTGCGAGCCCATTGTTGAGATTTATTTTACAAATGAAATCCTGAAACCAACTATTGAGTATCCAGAACCGAAACTACGGTGGGGCGAGCGGGGCCCCGTTCCCATCATTTTAATAGCGCAATCGATCGGTTATGTATTTTAAAATCGCTTCATTTTTGATTTAATTACAGTCGGCCCTCTGTTTAACGAACTTCTTTATAGCGAATTTTTTTTGAGTTCCCTTGGTAATTACATTTAAAATAGTTTCCGTTGAACAAAGAAAATTTCCATGTAACGAACGGATTAGGAGAGACAACTGTGTATGCATTGTTGCCACCTCTGGCCTTTTAAGCAATTTAGGTAATTAGAAAATGCGAATTAAGGGTGAAAGGGATTACCGTTTCACAATGTTAGTGTTGTCCGTAAAGCGTATCCAGTCACATACCGAGAAGTCGCGCTAGTCAATACGCTTTCCATAGCCAGTCAGAGGATTAAGAAGACTCCCTACACGGATTATAGTCTCTGGTCAACCTGTGTTGTGGTTCCCCTTTACTCCGACAAAGGAACATATGTTTTTCGGAGAAGTGACTGAACCACTCCCTCCAGTAAATTTCTCCTGGCTGTGTTTACATGGTCGCAGTAGTAGAATATCCGTGCGATTTAGATATTTTGCACAGTATTCAAAGAACTAGTGAGAGTAGCAACATAGAGGATGGGGGGGGGGGGGCCTCAACTAAGATATTATATAAACTTTACGAAGATGAAATGTTGGCAGATTTTGAAACTTTGTCGAACCTTTCACTGTGTAGAAAATGTTCTAAAATATAATGGCATACAGGCAATAATTAAAAAAAAAAAAAAAAAAAACTAGCGCGAATTAAAGATGATTGCTAAAGAACTTGATGTGGAAACTATAAAGATCGGTCGTGTGTTCGGGCCACGATTAGCAGCTTGTAGTTTGCAGATGGTAATTGCGGGTTAAGGGAATTATCCTGCTTGTGCAAACATTTTGAATCAGAAGTTAAATATTCCGTATTATTAAATGGACTTTTAAATTTGGAATTTCTTAACCACTTTAGCACTAATGGTCGACATCCTGCAAGAGGTCTCTTACCTTTCAGAAGCTTTACAGAATCACAATGGTAAAAAGCATATAAATTAATTATTCGAACTATCAATGCTATTGCTAATTTAAAAATTCTGAAGGAAATTATGAAGCTAAAATTGAGAGCATGTTGAAGTGGAAAGAATTTGAAGGAATCAAAATTGAAAGTAAAAAAATTACATCGTGACAAATTATTAAATGCAATTATTGTTTTATCCTTAAAGGATAACTTATTAATGGAACAGGGTGATTTTAAACTAAATAAAGAAAATAACGATACCATTGAAAAAAAATTTAAACATATGCTACTCGAAATCGTGAATTTGAAAGAACTTTCGTTTCGGTGGCAAGACAGTGAAAACCGAATAAAAAATTTAAGTTTTCTGATAAAATATGAAATAAAAATTAATGATTTTAGAGATTTTGTCGAAGACAGTTTATCTTTAAAATCCAGTGAAATTACCTTTTCAATTAAGAAAGCCAGAAAATATCTTTGAAACCATTAGAAGTGCTGAAGCTGAGCGAGCTTTCAGCGTAATGAATACTATTGAGTGAATAAATGAATGAATAATGTTGACAATTAAACACTTGCAGATCATGATGAGCATACATCTAAATGGAAAACCATTGCTTCAATTTGATCCAGATCGTTACGTCAAATCATTCCTCTGTAATCATCGCTCAGCTATTGATCAAAGCAGATCGACAACAAATATTAATAAAGAAGTAAATTGTATATGGAAATTTTTAGAATAAATTTTTCTTGAATATTTGTGAAATAATTTTTTTCATGTAATCTGTGATTTTTTGTGTACTTTGTCTAGAAAGTTTGTTTTTTATGTAATATATATATTTTTTTTATTGTGGAATGCTCTGTGATAGTTTTTGTTATTTGTGATATAGGAAATATTTCGTGTTATTTTTTATGCGCAATATTAAAATTTTATCATGAAAAAAATATATCCATTATATTTCCCTAGTTGTTAAAAAAAAAAAAAGAAAAAAAAAGTCGAATAAAAAAGTTGCGCGTATGCCGAGCACGCGCGGTAGATGGTTTATGCGAAACGTCCTATGCGTTTCTTTTAGGCATTTTGATTTGTATATACAGGTGATCCCCGCTTAACGCTGATAATTCGTTCCGGAAAAACAGCGCTAAGTGAATCCGCACTAAGCGAGAGCCGCATTCCCATGTATTTGTGAGTTGCTGTCAATGCCATTGGATATTTCCTAATCAAATAATAAACGGTAGTGAAAAGATGCACAAATGTCGGTCAAAATATTTAATATTCGATTATTTGTACATATAAAATATTCTGCATTACATACGTATATAATTATGTGCTAACTACTTACGTATCAAAATTAAAATTACAATTAAAATCATGAATTTAATTGATTTAATTTAAATTATGAATTTAATCATAAAAAAAATGTGTCGATTTTGGGTTGTACTTTGTCTCCCTTCCTGGTAAACTAAAACGGGTTTTAATTTAAAATGACCCCCAGCGTTACCACCCAACAGTAAATCAACCGATCCTTCGCCGCTTTGAAACCTGGCATGTTTTTTTATCTTCTTTCAATATGAAACTTCTTTTAGGCATTCGTTTCCAAAAAAAAGTCTTGCTTCATCTATGTTAAAAACTTGTTGAGAAGTATAACACGTAATACCCCTCTTCAATAATTTTAAAAAGTTCTCTGTTGAAAGTTTCGGCTCCTTGATCTGCACTTGCGGCTTCTCCCTGAATTTTAAATCTATTCAACCAGCTCTTACTAGTCCCGCATTTTTTTTTTTTTTTTTTAGGCGAGTTTTCTTCAGATCATCATATAGGCTAATCTCTCTTTCTTTTCTTTTCTTTTCTTTTATTTATTTATTTTTATAATATTTAACTTAACTGAATTCTGCATTGGATATTTTCTTCAATAAAATTAGTTAAAAGTCTCTCCATTTCAGTCCTAATAGCCGGCCCAGTCCTAGCTGCTTGCAGTGGAACAGCTGTTTTTCCCGTTGCTAAAATTCTTTTTTTATAATTGTTCTTACAGTTAAACTTGCCATTCCTAAATTATGGCACACATCCGCTTATCTTTGACCGGAATCGATTCGTTTCAAAACATCTAATTTAATTTTCAAATTAAGTCTTTTTCTTACATTTATAGTCTTCATATTGCGTCCAGACGTTGTTGCTTTTTCATTCTTATCCGCCATTATTAATTCTTCGAAAATGTAACTGCGTTGGTTGCATTAATTATGATACAATGTTCGAGTAAACTGTCCGTTACGCACGATGTCTAACTGAGTCATGATTTCGGATAAATGCATATAACGCAAATATTATAAGCAAAATACTTGATCATTTTTTAAAATAAATAAATTTTCTGTTTATACTCCGGCACGACAACCAAGTCAGTAGAGTTTACAATAAATCGTCAATACGAGTATTTATCGTATTCAGTAGTCACGGGCTTGAACCCCGGTCCACTCAAGGAACGCTGCTATGCACTCTCGCCCCTGACCACTTGGCTACGTTGGGCCTTAAATGTTGATCTCGAAACTACATAACAAGTCACTGTACTGCAATTAAATTAGAAATTTTCACTGAGCGTGGGAAACGTTTTAATGCTGTTTTGCTATTCATTTGCAAGCTATCGACATCTAAACTCCATCAAATGAAACGATTTCGTTAAATATGCCAAAAATTTGGCATATATAACGAAAATATGCCAAATGTGAAATATGCCAAAAATTTGGCATATTTCACAGATGCATTTTTGGCATATTCGTTAAATATGCCAAAAATGCATCTGTGAAAGAGCGTTATAGTGATTTGTGACAGTGTTATAATCAGATGCGGGTTACAATATAAGAACAGCGTAAAGCGAATCGCGTTATAACGAGGGTCTGCTGTATCGATTACGAAATAAAAAAGCTTTTTTATTGTAAATATTTTATTGATCATTCGCACATTTTCATAATTTCTGGAAGACAAGATACAATGGATTTATGATAATTAAAGTAAGAGATGTATACTTGCTACTGCAACATATTTAAATACCGCTGTAAAATAGCACCGATTGACCTACCCATCTTTTAGTTGAAGCGACATACGCAGCTGTTAGGGGCACCTAACAATGGAATGTAACGAAAATGCGAGACGAAAAAAGAAATTGTTGACAAATATTTGTATTTTTGAAATCATACTGCAGTAGTAACTTCAGGAAGCATGATTGTGACATCATACTATTCAAAAATTCTAAAAAGTTAGAACTCCGGACACCGTCGTATCCAGTCATCATTAAGAGGGTTATAAGCCGCATCTTTCCCCCCTAAATTCTCCGCTGACTCCAGATATCATACCTGTCACGAAAAATGCGTCACGCGCTATAATCACGTGCGAGCGTGGGAAGCGCCTCTATTGGAAGCCGCGGATGACGTCACTTCCGTGACCGATCAAATTTACTCGGTAGAAAGTCGGAAAAACTGCGAGCCCACTGTTAAAATATTCACAGCTCACCACTGGCTATTCCCAACCTTGTATTATTTGGTATTACAAGAATGCAAAATGGGATGACCTGGGAGATTTCTTTTCTTCTTTTCCTTGGTCGGATTACTGTTTCAAACCTTCTGATGTCAACGTTTGCTCAGATCGTGTCAGTGAAATTATATTCTTGTAGGAATGGAATCCTTTATTCCACACTAAACTTTAAAATCTCGCCCTTAATCTAAACCTTGGTTTTCCAATATATGTGCTAACGTTATTCCAGAGAAGAATGTTGCATATCATAATTGGCTTGTTTCCAATTCTTCAATTTCATTTTCTGCCTACACCAAAGCTTACAACAATTGTAAAGCAGTTAATAATCAGTCCAAACTAGATTTTGAGCAGACTAAGAGTAGAAAACTTGCTTCTTGACCTAATGGTAGCCGAGAATTCTGATCTCTAGCCAAAGCTGTTGGCCGCAACTTTTGCCCATCTCTGTCCCCAGCCTCTGTCAAAACCAGATGGTTCTGTTGTCACTTTCCCAGCCTCTGTCAAAACCAGATGGTTCTGTTGTCACTTCAAAGGATGTTAGGATTTTGATGAATTTTGATGCTAAGAAAGCTCCACGTCCTGATGGTATTTCTCCACTTGTTTTCAGAACCTTTGCTCCTGAACTTACTCCTGTTCTTTGAGTCTTCTCACCTTTTCCTCTTGTATTAATGACCTACTTCCATTGACTGGAAATTCTATCCATAGTTTTGCCGATGATAGCACATTGCATTCCACTTTTCATTTTGAGAAACCTTGCCCTGCTCAATCACCTTCAACTTCTCGAATATCTGCTACCAATTCCTGCCAATCTCCAGGTAATTCTCCAGTGGGGCAAAGACAACATAGTTGATTTCAATCCTTATAAACTCAGTTTTGTCTTTTCTTTGGTGATGCTCCGATTTCAAGGCAAAATCATATATCTGTTTTGGGGATTACCCTGACTTCTAATCTCTTCTGGCACAAGCACATTACAAATATTGCTTTCTCTGCATCTAAAAAACTTGGTTTTCTCTTTCCCTTTCGGTGTTACTTTTCTTCCAAACAGCTGTTCACTCTGTACAAATCTCAAATCCGCCCTACCATGGAATATTGTTCCCACATCTGGAGCGGTGCTCCCAAAACCTCTCTCAGGCTTCTAGATTCCATTTAGAAGAGGGCAGTTAGGTTAATTAATGACTCTTCAATAACAGAGTGTCTCCACTCGCTGTCTCATAGACGTACTGTTTCTGCTGTATGCCTTTTCTACAGATACTTCCATGGGCACTGTTCTTCTGAATTGGCTTCTATAATTCCCGCTCTCTCTTTCAGAACAGTCCGAACACGTGCTGCCACCAGCGAACATCCATTTACTGGCCAACTTCAAACTCACGTAACCACCTTTTCATCTTCCTCATTTATTCATTCAACTGCCGTTTTCTGGAACAACCTTGCTTCATATGTATTTCCTGAAAATTACAGTCTACAAAAGTTCAAGTCTAATGTTAACAAATATCTTCTTTCGTCTTCTCAATCTCCAACCCAAGCACGATGCTAAGTACTATAGGTTCTAATACCTCTTGTGTTTGGGGTTTTCATAAAAAAAAAAAAAAAAATATATATATATAGGGGCTTAGAGGGGAACAGGTATCCTGTGTGTTATCAGACACTCAGCCTAAAACACTGATGGATCCAATATCTCTCTATTACAGAAGATTTAGGAGAAGTCCGGTTGGCCTGCCTCCCTAAAATCCACTCATGCACACCTTCTCGATGGTAAGCCCTGTTACGTCACTTAGGTGGCAACGAACGTGTAGAGTGGCTCTCTTCAAGACGCCTGGTCAGCGTGAAGAGGAAAAGACCAAACCCTCCAGCAATGAGAGCACAACAATACAAATGGCCCTCAGTCCCCAGCAGCTTTCACTCTCCCTCTTACGGCAGCGAGAGGATCGGAGTGGAAGCAGAGGGTGCTAAGAATCTCTGGGTACGACCAGGCTGCCATGCACGTAAATTGAACTTGGCCTGTTATAACGTACGATCACTCATCGGTGAAGACAGGATATTAGAGCTGGAAAAGGAATTAGAAAATGTGAATTGGAATATCATCGGTTTGGCTGAAACAAGAAGAAGAAATGAATCACTTATAAGTTTATCAAGTGGAAATCTGCTGTACACCAATGGAAACAGTGAAAGGAGTGAAGGTGGAGTTGGGTTTCTGATCCATAAAGATTTTAAAAACAACATTTTGGAATTCAAAAGTACATCACCAAGGGTGTCAAGACTAATACTCAAGATTTCTAAGAGGTACAAGCTAAAGATTATAATGATTTATGCACCAACATCAAGCCATGATGATGAAGAGGTTGAAGAAATGTACACTGAAATTGAGAGTCTTCTAGATGAGCAGAAAACCCACTACACTATTATTATGGGAGACTTCAATGCTAAGGTTGGAAAAAGGCAAAACAGCGCAGAAAGAGGAACTATAGGAAATTTTGGAATTTGTGAAAGAAATAAAAGAGGTGAAAGACTTGTGGAATTTGCAGAATCTCAAGGACTGTCAGTAATGAACACTTTTTTCAAGAAAAGGGTGAACAGAAAGTGGACATGGAAGAGTCCAAATGAATTAACAACTAATGAAATCGACTTCATCCTCACTAACAGAAGATATATTGTGAATGATGTTACCGTCCTGAATAAGGTAAATGTTGGAAGTGATCACAGAATGGTAAGATGTACACTTGATATAGATGTAGGAAAGGAAAGGAAAAAACTGACTCGAGTAAATAATACAAAGGTCTTTGAAATAACAGAGGAGGAGAAAAAGCAGTATGTACTGGAACTTAAGAACAAGTATGAGCTTCTGCAGACTGCTGAGGACCAAGATATCGACGAGGAATATTACAATTTTCTGAAAGTGATAAAGCCCAAGAAACCTATAGGGAAACAGAAATCCAAAGAAGAAAAAATTAGTCAAGAAACACTTGTCATGATGAACCAAAGACGACAAATGAAGAGCAAGAAAACCACTGACAGGGAGAAAATTGAGTATACTGAGTTATGCAAAGCCATTAGAAAGAGACTCAGAGAGGACATAAGAAGATAAAGTAGAACAAGCATTAAGGGAAAACAAAGGATTTAAATCAGCAGCCATGAGAGTAATACAGAAAGACAAATGATACTGAAACTGAAGAATAGCGATGGTGTACTTATAAACAGCAGAGAAGGTATAATTCAAATAGCAGAAGACTACTATAGAGAATTATACAAGGAGCGAGGGAATGATACCAGCAGTGGGAAAGATGGATTGCAAAGTAGCAACACATACGACATACCCGATATTCTTCCTGATGAGGTAGAACATGCATTGAAGAAAATGAAGAATCGGAAAGCCCCGGGAGAAGATGAAGTTACTGTAGAGTTGTTAAAATTGGGAGGAAGAGACATAACACAAAAACTGGCAAGGCTCTTCACAAAGTGCATTAGAAAAGGTGTGATGCCTAAGCAGTGGAATAATGCAATCATAGTTTTGATGCATAAGAAAGGAGATAAATCAGAAATTGGAAATTATAGACCAATTAGCTTGTTATCCCATATCTACAAGTTGTTCACAAGGGTCATTACTAACAGATTAGAAAGAATACTTGATGAGAATCAACCGAAAGAGCAAGCTGGCTTTAGGACAGGATTCTCAACAATGGATCACCTTCATTTAATATCACAGCTAATGGAGAAAGCAAATGAATATAACACACCATTATGCCTGGCATTTGTGGATTATGAAAAGGCATTTGACTCCATACAGCATAAGGCAATGTTTCGGGCAATCGAAAGACAAGGCATAGATACTCCATATATTATGATTTTGAAGAAAATATATGAGAGTGCTACATCCTTTATTAGACTAGACAAAGACAGTAGCAAATTTAAAATCGAGAAAGGATTTCGACAAGGAGACACAATATCTCCGAAGCTGTTTACTGCTGCCCTTGAGGAAGCTTTCAGAAGATTAGACTGGTCGCAGAAAGGAGTCAATGTGAATGGAGAATACCTAAACCATTTACAATTTACAGATGACATTCTGGTCATAAGCCACGATCCCAAAGAATTAGAGGAAAATCTTAATCAGTTATGCAGAGTTAGTAAGGATTTTGGACTAGAGTTGAATATGGCTAAAACAAAAGTAATGATGAACAAGTATGCCACGGAAAGGGAAATAATGATTGAAGGAGCAGTAATTGAAAAGGTGGAGTCATATACTTATCTGGGACAAGTTATTAGCTGTAATAATGATAAATGGCTGGAAGTCAAGAGAAGAATAAATTTTGGATGGATAGCATTCAGGAAATATAGTCACATACTGAAGAGCAATATCCCAGTTTGTCTGAAACGTAAAATAATGAATCAGTGTATACTCCCCACCATGACTTATGGAAGTGAAACTTGGGCACTCACCAAAAGAATGGAAGAGAAGCTAAGAACTACACAGTGAAGAATGGAATGAATTATATTGGGAATCAGACTGTTAGATAAGAAGAGAAACACATGGATTAGGCAGCAAACTCAAGTAAAGGACATTCTTATCAAAACTAAAGAACTAAACTGGTCTTGGGCAGGACACATAGCTCGAAGACATGATGACAGATGGACTAAGAAAATAACAGAATGGTACCCAAGAGGAGCTAGAAGAAAACCTGGAAGACAAAGGCGGAGATGGATAGATGAAATTCATGAGTTTTTGAGTAGTAAATGGATGGCCAGTGCTCAAAACAGAAGGAACTGGAAAGTTGCTGGAGAGGCCTTCATCCTGCAGTGGATTGAAAATGGCTGATGATGATGATATATATATACAGGGTGATTCACTACCAGTGCGACAAACTTGCAGGAGGTGTAGGGGGCACAAAGACGAATCGGAATCACATAGCATTGCTGTGTCCGATATGCCTTCGTCATGCAGTAGAGGACGTTGAACGGGAGGTCGCGTGAACAGCGATCTCGCTGGAAGTCAGCATTTGCGAACCGTTTCTGTTGAAGAAACCAAGTAGCAAAAGTCCTCCGGAGTGGATAATCCGCAGGATCCAATGATTGGACGCGTTGCAGATGGTGTGAACTCATTTGGTTTGTTGACAGTATGCTCCATACAGTGGATTGGGAAATACCCAATCGTTGGCCTATCGCTCGCGTACTCGTACTCGGATTGCCTTCTGCAAGACGTAGGACATTCTCCTCATTGTCTGGCGTCCTCGTCGTTCGCTCTCGATTCATGGTACCCCTCGTAAAACAACCAGTCTCACGTAACCTTCTGTGCACACGTGCGAAAATCGTATGATGAGGAGCACGCCTGTGCGGGAAACGTTTCTGGTACAAGCGCAGAGCTGCGCGCCTGTTACAGTCCGCAGCTCCATACGCGAGGTGCATGTCGGCCAGTTCAACGTTGGAATACTCGTCCATCCTACTGCCTCGGGAACCGGTTCGCAAATGCTGACTTCCAGCGGGATCGCTGTTCACGCGACCTCCCGTTCAACGTCCTCTGCCCCATGACGAAGGCATTTCGGACCCTGCAATGCTATGTGATTCCGATTCGTCTTTGTGCCCCCCTACACCTCCTGCAAGTTTGCCGCACTGGTAGTGAATCACCCTGTATATATCTTTTAATCAGAAACAAACCACATAAAACAAAATCAAACAAACCATTTTAAATATAAAATTCTTATGTAAAATATTAGGTAAAGGATTTTGGTTAAACTTTACGACATGGTATCCCCTCCCTGGATCTTTGAGACAAGCAATAGTAGGTAATCCTCCAGTACAGCTTCATGGTCATGGTTTCCTCTCAAATCACGTCAGCTCCAACCTGTCGTCAATCGTATTCTGATGGAACAGTTCTGACTTGTCACCGGCCGACCGTTCTAGCCAGGTAGGTAAAGTACCTGCCTGGCAACTCAAAGGTAGCGGGGCTTGGATCAGACTAAAATGCCAAAACTTTGGGAGGTGCATTATGGCTACAGAAGTCGTTGCGCCAACAACTAACATAAAAAAAAAAAAAAAAAAGACGTCACCGAACCTGTAATTCTGACAGAGCATGTGCGGCGCTTGTTGAATTAAAAATAATGAAAAATAAGATCTTTTAATTTTTTCATATACTTTTAATCTGTTTTCAGAAAGAATTTTCTACATTTTCAGTAATTGTTGTATACTTTTAACGCATCATGGCCAGATCATAAGTTACTATCAGCTCCGACTTGACTGGGTATGCGCGACGCTCATATCTGCCAGTCTATATACTGGCAATGTACCGGGGGTCAGTGCCGGCGTGAGGCGAGTTGAACGCGTTCCCCGGAATCCGGCCCTGCGCTTTCTAAGGCGTCGCGTTACAACTTACAAATACGCGCGCTTTTTCTGCTGCTGTACTTCCCCGATGTTTCAGTGTCACTTAACGACTGGCAAAGCGAACTCCCACCATTCAACCTACTAGAAAATCCGGACGATTATGGAGAAAATTGTTCGAGTCTTGGCACAATGAAATATATTATAAAAAACAATCTTTCAGAAGCATGCCCCAATTTATTAATTGCCTTGCAAATAATGTTGACAAAGCCAGTAACCGTAGCTTCAGCCGAGCGTAGTTTTTCGCGGTTAAAATTAATTAAGAATTACCTTCGATCTGCAGTAAGCCAAGAACGTTTTACATCTCTGGCTATTTTGTCTATCGAAAGCGAGGTAGTAAATCCCGTAAATTTTGATGATGTAATTAAAGACTTTGCAACGAAAAAGGCTAGAAAAATTATTTAATAATGTTCTGTGATCCTATATAATATGTAATAATGTGTTTATAATAAATAATTTATTTAGGTGTTCTTTTTTTGGCCTCGCGCAAATTTTGAACCTGTTCTCACAAAAGTTTACGCCGGCCCTGCTGGGAGTACCCGGTATCTGAGTCCCCGCAGTTACGAGGATTTGAAAATTAAAGAGTTAAAGCTTTTTCACTTGAGAAAATATACTAAGATGAATATATTTTGTGAGAACGAACTTCTTCATGATTGTGCAACAAATGTTAAGCGCGAAGTTAAAGACAACTAAATGCTACGACACAATTTTATCTGAAAAAAATACGAAAAAAACAAAAAAAAAAAAAAAAACCAAAACACGAACAACTGTGGATTCATTCCTTATTCGTACAACTGAAAAATAGTGTAACTTCAATAAACTTTACTTTAACCTTACATTGTGTAACATATTATAATAAAAAAAATCTAATAAAATAATTTTCTCATTTTTCAGTTCCTTCATCCATTTTTTACTATGTACAAGTACATAATAAATATTACTATATAATATCAGTGTAGATACACCATATCTACTCATCCTTCGCAATGAGTTGTCCATGTATTGCACCACCTCGAATAAGTAACGCTTCACTTGCAATACCAGGGTACCTGCTCACCCACCAGTGAAAAGCAAACTAGTTTTTCATTGGTGCAATACATGGGCAACTCGTTGTGAAGGATGAGTACAATATGAGATACAGATGAAATGATGCTTTTCACACTACTATCATAGTTTTTCTTTAAGGTGTGTATGGTGTATCTACACCGATATTATATAGATATAGAATCTTAAAATATTATGCCTAGTTTTGCATTTAGTTTTATTTAAATAATAAACATTACGAAAATTGGTCCCCGTTTTAAGTGGATTCATTTTAAGTGGAATTTTCTGGAACCAGTTATCCTCGGATAACGAGGATCCCCCGTACTATGTACTCGCAGAAATATTTGTTTTTCTGTATTCTGGGAAAATAGCTATTTCTACGCATTTTCAGATAGTTACCTAATTTTATTATTTTTCAATCAAATTCTTATATAGTCAGGAAATTTGTTTTTATTCTTTCTGAAAAGGCGTTGAAATAGCTATTTTCCTAGAATACAGATAAGAGAGGAAAAAATGCGAGTACGTAGTACATTGCCAGTATTAGACCAGCAGATATAGAGAGCTTCGCACATGCTCTGTGACAATTCCCAGCATATAGACCGGCAGATATAGTCAGAACTGTTCCAGGTTGGAGCTGATGGTGACTTGCGAGGTAACCGTCACCATGACGCTATACTGGAGGATTACCGCAATAGTATTTATGAAGATATTAAGGATAAGTTAGGTGAACCCAAGCCAAGTTCGTGACAGGCAATGGGTGGTTTAATAGGTTCAAGCATCGTGCTGGTTTCCAAAACATTAAAGTATGCGGTGATGTTGCCAGTGCTGATTCTGCAGCTGCAGAGAAATTTTGTGATGTGTTGGAAAAAAAAACTAAATCTCCACAGCCCTTATCTTCTACAGCGGCGTGCTTACATGCTGGAGAGTTAATTCTGGCAACGATGATCGAAAGGTAAAACTTGCTGACGTTATGCCTCTCTCCTCTCTCTTTTTGTAATTTTATAATTTTGAAATTTTTATAATTTTGTACACTTTTGTAATTTTTCCTGCGCATGAGATAAAAAAAATTGAATAAATAATTCTATTTACATGTTTGTCGAACATTTCATTTTTGCTTCAGTCAAATTTGCCAGTGCTGCCTAAGCATTTAGGGAAATTCCGACTTTTTACGTAGTGTTCCACGGAACACAACCCTTAAGTTAATCGGGGAGTAGCTGTAATAGGTTTTGAAAAATGAGAAATCATTGATTATTACATGATTCCAAGCTTTATGCCATTGGGTTAAGTTGTATTACCCCTGATCTGAACAAGCATAACTAATTGACTGGAAGACTGGGTTGTCGGTGCTGACGTCTCAGCGTTTTTTCTCTCGGCTGGTTGGGCCTCCATTGGTGGTATGTTAGATGTAGCCTTTGAATGTAGCGATTGTGACGTCAAACTAAAATTTTGTGAATGTTTTGAAAGTTAATCATGTGGCAGTGCATTCTAGGGGGATATGTAATCCTGGTGGATTTGTATGTGTGATGAAAGTTTCATGGTTGGGGATCCCACCGTCAAGCGTCCCCCTACGGGCTGCGAAGCAGACGCAACATTTGTAAGTGGGATGAAAAACTTTACTCTTAGAATTGCTGTCCGAGAAATTAAAATGTTAAGATTGAAAGGGCATGACCACCATTATGTTTGTTGACTTTGTGTAAAGCTGACACCGCCAGTTTTTTGTGAGATGAAAAACCTCAAACGTAGAATTTGCTGGTATTAAACTTAATTTTTTTTCTTCACAAAGATCCTCTCTGTTGTTGGCACTACCTGAAATAAAAATTATGAAGTTCCTCTGTTAGAAATCTGTAAATAAAATTGTGTGTGACCGAAAGATTTTCAAGTGTGTTTTCTCAATCTCTGGATTTACAATGTGTAATAATTTCCAAAGTAAAAGTTTTAGATGGAAATTAAGCAGTCAAATTATTATTGTTAACAGCAGTGCTTTTTTTGGGTCGGTACGGCGTACCAGCACCTTTATTAACAGTGACGTATGACATTTGAATGCAGTGCACTTCGAAATATGTTTTATTCCGTAAAATTTTTTCACGTTTACTACTATTCAAATAAGCTTAAAATTATTTAACTAAATTTGCATGTTTTACTGTCTATTGTTAAGATATTTTCTATATAAAAATGTATAACCATTTTTATAAATCTAAATTGCTCAATCGGACCTCTGTTTAACGAAGTCCTTTTATAGCAAATTATTTTGAATTCCTCTTGGAAGTTACATTTAAAATAGTTTCCGTTGAGCAAAGAAAATTTTCATATAGCGAACAGATTAGGAGAGAATTAACTCGGTATGCACTGTTTGCATTTCTGGCCTTTGGACAATATAGACAATTAGTGCTGCTGCGCGAATTAAGAAAGCTAAAGGGATTACCATTCTACGACTTAGTGGTACCTGATAAAACCTATCCGACCACCTGTCCCACATACGGAGAAGCCACGCCAGACAAGAGTGAGCAGATCAAGGTGCATTCCCAATGGGCTCTGGCCCACCTTCTACTGCACTGGTGTCCAATCTTTTCCCGTACAGTGGCCATATTCAAAAAATTTCAAAGTTAGAGTTAGATTTCTTTAGTGTGTTACATTTGCCATATCTTGTTGCATGTAAAAGTAAAATTTAAAATATTAGAAAAATTTATTAAGTACAATACACAATTACATTTACTGAACAAAACATTTCATGAGATTTTTTTTTTTTTTGATAATTAACAAAATTTGAAATGCTGTTTTAGTTCACTTTCCTCGCGGGCTGTAGGTTGGACACCACTGTGAATCAACTTAAGTGCCCCATTTCGAGAATTAGAAAAGTGATTTTCTTTTAACCCAACAAATAATCATCTGTTATTTCGCTGAAGTGCGTTATCCACATTTTTCCGTAAAAATTCCCTATCTCTGTTTACATGGTCACAGTACCCGAATATTCGGACACCGACATTTGAACAGTTTCAAAAACAAGAAAAGAAAAAATTCAAATTTAAGAACTAGTGACAATACCGATGACGAGAGAAGGAAAATGAGGACAACGAAGGTATTAATCCTTCTAAACATAATTTTGTTGGCATTTGGTGAAAATGAAGTTAGAAAATTGTCAATTAGGTTACAGTTAAATGAAGGAGATGCAATTCGGGGATACCTAATTGATAAGAAGGTTTCGGAAGAATTGAAGCATTTGATGAATTGAAGTTCTGAATATGATACCAATTTCATCGAGTGAATGTGAACGAGGATTTTCACAAATGAATCTGATCGCCAGCCCAACCAGTGCTTCGTTGATGACAAAAACAGTTTCTTCACTACTGTTTTGCAGGCCCACCGCTGATCCGCTTCGATCCAGCAAAATATGTCGATTCGTGGCTGCTTCGGAAACATCATTCAGCAACCGACACACAGAGGAAGAAAAGAAGTCGGCATAGGGATGAGAACTTAATAAAAATTTGGAATATTCTACAAAAACTTTATTAGGAAATTATTTTTACTTATGTTATTATTTTTTACTTATTTTTTTATATACTTGAATAATAAATTTATGCTTAATAAACTGTGTTGATATACTTAATTTGTTGTTCTTATTCTAAAAACATTTAATACTAAAGTTACAAAGTCAGGGAAAAAAATTTTAGAATACTTTTCATATCCTTTTAATTTTCAATTTTTCCTGATAGCAAAGAATGCGTACCGGCACCTATTCTATTTTTTTTTACAAAAAAAAGCACTGGTTAATAGTAAATTTTTAAACTTTATATCTCTGTTCATAGTACTTATGCTGTGGAATCACGCTGACACTGATAAAATTTTCAAAAGCAACATTAATTAACAAAAACACATAAAAACAAAAACCAAGTTAATAAGCCCATTGTCACTCAAGATTTTTGCTTAGCGCTCGCACAGTCAAAAAAACCGAAATCAAAAACTTACCAAGTCGGCCCCAGAGTAATTTTGAACTCAGATTGTCTAGTAACGTCTTGAGACACAAACATCACATTATGATTATTCACCTACTTTCCAAGATTTTGTCCTTTTTACACTTTGTTCAATGGAAATGAGCTTATTTTTCTTGTTAACAAACAAGACTACATATTGTTTCCCTGAGAAGAATACATATTTTTTTCCAGTTAGGTGACTGGAAACACAAACCATTTGCAAGTTCAACCGACAGAACACAAATTCAGAACCAAAAATTATTTCCCAATGTAATTTCTTTTATTGTTAATTTCCACTGTTCATTTGCAATTGATAATTTTTACAAAACATGCCTGTATCCGCCGATCTCTCCAATTGACTAATTTCCGCTGAGAAGAAGATCACTTGGGAAGTCTCAACAAGTTGGGGAGAGGGGCACTTCCTGTTTGTGCCCTATGAATAAAATCAAGCGTTTTATATTAAAAGACATGCGAGTACAATTTCTGATAGTTCCAAATAGGGAAAATTAAATTTTTTCGTAATATTAACTTTATAAACTTGACATTTCGAATGTATATAGAATAAAAATTCTACATAATAAAGGTATTTTTCATTTTATAACTTAATAAAATCGACATTTTCGATAAAAAAAAAAAAAAAAAAAAAAAAAAATCCATGAAATGGCTTTTTTTTTTTCCGGAAACAAACAAACACATCTATTTTTAACTCTTCAGAGCTAGTTATGAAATATTGTTGCTTTGTCAGGTGCCTCCGTAGCCGGGTAGACAGGAGCAGCAGTGCGTAGCACACGCTTTTCGATTAAACCGGGGTTCGAGCCCGTGACCACCAAATATGGAGGATGCGGAAAGGTCAGGGAATGACCACCGCATATCCCCGGAGCAATATGGCCTTAATTACTAATGCTCCTAAAAGCCAAATAACAACAATTGCTTTGTCGTTTGTAAATATAATTTTGAATATAGAGTTCATACAATTCGACGTTAATTTCCAGAGTGTTAAAATCAATAAATGATTGTTAATATGAACTCGTCTAATTTTATAGAGAAAGTGAGATCAATTGTTGACATATTGCGAAAACCATACGTTTAAATTCTAAAAACCCATTTATCACTACAGTGATTCATGGAGACGTTACCTGAGATAGTGTAGGATTCCAGTCGAAAACCTGTTACTCGGAACTAACTGTCAGAATTCAGTTGTTGTTGTTTGGTTTTTAGGAGCATTAGCAACCAAGGCCATATTGCTCCGGGGATATGGGGTGGTCATTTCTTGACCTTCCGCATCCTCCATATTTGGTGGTCACGCGCTCGAACCCCGGTCTAACCAAGAAGCGTGTGCTACGCACTGCTGCTGCTGCCTGCTGCCCACCTGGCTAGGGAGGCGTCAAATATTGTGCGTTAATAGTATGCTTTTAAATTCGAAATAACACCCTGATCCATCGGTTGGATGAGGGAAGTCGTGTTTGGCTGTAGAAATAGGACTCCCACGTTTGAATTAAAATCATCTAGAAGGGGCGTATTCAGGGGTGGGCAGAAGGGGCATATTCTCTTCCTTTACCCTAATATTTTTAGAACGCCTCCTGCGTTCTAAAAAAACTCACTACAGTTGGTCGTCGACTTACGACCGACTTCCGTTCTGACTGACAGGTCGTAAGTCGATCTGGTCGTATGTCGGCCATATATTTATTAACAGTATTTTTTAACCCTTCTAATCTTTTTATCATCTTTATGATTTATTTTTATAATCTTTTATTTTTCATTTTAAATACAGTAATGTTTTTATCTTTTACTTAGCGATACTGAATATACCTTTGTTTCTACGCCTAGGCTATCGCTCTCTCTCTATGAGATTAAATTCAAACGTTCTGTACATTTTAATTGGTTTATTATTCATACTGTTTATAAAAAAACAAAACTACAATCTATAATTATATTGTACATAATGTACTGTAAACACAAAAATACAATCTAAAATTAATGTAAAAATTAATACAAATGAAATTTACAAAATCAATTTTCAATCTTTGCTTGTGCTGGGTTGTGCATCGTCAGGGCCATGTTCTTGGGTTGAGGTAGGAGATGTTTATTTATAGAGACATTATGCAAAGAAAAATCTTTTTTTAAAAACACTTAAACCAACCAATACTAGCCTGAAAATCTTCTGTGTAATCGTCTCCGGCGCGTGATTTTAAACTGAAACAAACTTCTAGCCTTTGCTTGCACTGTGTGAAGGCTCATGGGTGTATTTTTTTTTTGTATTAAATCTTCCATCCACATAAACAACAATTTCTCCATTTCATGGATGGGTTCCTCTCGTTGTTTGGTTAAAATTGTAGACTTAATAAGTGCAGAACCTTTCACAGCTTCCCGAATTCTTTCTTTGTCCTTAAGTATCGTCAATACCGTGGAATGTGATAACTTCAAGTCACATGCTATCGTATTCACTTTCTTTCCGCCTTCATACTGCTGGATAATTTTACACTCTAAATCAATAGTTTTCCTTGACTTTTTAGCTGGCGTATATGTAGATGAAGTCATTTTCCTAAACATTTTATGCGTATTTCAGTAGAATTTTAATTAATACACCACACGCAACAAATACTTGAAAGCGACTGGGTGTATGTGAGAGAGAGTGACTGGGTGTATGTGCCTGGTGCTGTCTTCAGGCCTCCCGTCATCGATTAATTTATTTATTATTATTTTTTTTTTTGTGGTCGTAGGTCGCATAGGTCGTAAGTCGACGACCAAGTGTAGTTCCCTCCTCCTTACGATGACGCCTGGACAAGGACGCCACCCCCCCCCCCCCCCTTACGATTATACCTAGATACGCCACTGTCTAGATGCGTGGATGTCCAGGAGCATTATATAATAGAAGCAAAATCTTGAAAGGAACGTCGTTGTCCTTACAATATTTTTCAACCTCCGGAATGAAGCAGCATTTAAACCAATCTTCAAAGAGAGATATTGTTATCCATGCTTTGGTTTGATCGGAAATGTACGGGCAGGGTGGCTTTATTGATGCCCTTATATGCACGAGGATTTCCAGAAAGGTACACGAGCAGTGGTTTTAATCTGTAATCTACTGCATTAGTCCAAAGCCCTATCATTTGAAGCCTTGAAACCTGGCACTGTCTTATCCTCTTTGGCAATGTATATTTGATCTTTTTTACAATACAGAGCAGTCTCGTCAACGTTAAAAATTTGCTGTGTTGAATCAATAATTTTTTCCAACACTTTACAAAATTTCTCTACAGCTGCAGAATCGGCACTGGCGACTTCACCGCATACTTTAACGTGGTGGAAATCAGCGCGATGCTTGAACCTATTAAACCACACGTTGCTTGTCACCAACTTGGGTTGGGGTTCGCCGTACTTATCTTTAATATCCTTTTAAATACTTGTTGCTTTTGCTTGAATGGTCATTAGAAGATATATCTGAATCTCAT
Source organism: Mastigoproctus giganteus (assembly GCF_048544385.1). Lineage (NCBI taxonomy): Eukaryota > Metazoa > Arthropoda > Arachnida > Uropygi > Thelyphonidae > Mastigoproctus > Mastigoproctus giganteus. The sequence continues at coordinate 123,410,536 of NC_143579.1, read as the reverse complement.
TTTTGATCCATGTTATTAACAGCTGTTCCATCTTCAATATAGCATCTGAACGCTGTTTTGAGAAAATGTAGTGCAATTTCCATTATAAAAATGACCTTTTAGAACTTAGTAATTAATCGAAATTTTTAACTTCCAAAGAACTTGGAACGAATTACAAAAAAAAAAAAAAAAAAAAAAAACAGTGTTATTGGGTCCACATTACGATATTTTCATGATGTCGTAATGTGAACTTCATTTATTCCTACGGGATGTAGAATACATTTCCACGAATTTTTTAAGTTTGCACCGGCGGGCAAAAACTTACGTAAAGTCAAATTTCCGTAAGTTGAGTACAATGTAAGTCGGGGAGTTCCTGTATTGTCTAATAGCGCTATGAAATTTTCTTACCCTGCCTGTAGCAGTAGCTTCTTGTGAAAGGTCCTTCAAAGCGAGAAAATTTCAATTAAAATAATACACCTTCATTGCATATTTTTAGTTTATTTTATTTTTAAAAAATTTTTTTTTATGTGAACATCAAACACGAGAGGTATTAGAACTTATAGTACTTAGTACCGTGCTTGGGTTGTGAGAGTTTAGGTTATAATGTTGCGAAATATATAGTACTATATTTTGCAACTTTTGTTTCTATGATTTTATACCAGATATATAAACATAAACTACCTGGTGTTCTAATTTCTTTGTAGTTATATGTACTTTCTTTGTAGTTTATATAGAATTAAATTCTCTGTAGACATAAACGAATATTTGTAAGTTGTTTCTTTTTCGTTGATAATTTTGTTTTGTTATATTCATTGTATTACTTAAATTGTATTTATTAATAAATATATGGAATGAAGCAGTAGTAATTTTCATAAATTCATAAAGATTGCAGAGGTGTAGCAAGGGTGGTGCAGAGGGGAGATCCCACAGAAGCGAAGCTTCAGGGGCGCAAACTGAAGGAATTATCTATCACAATCAGGGGTGCCAGGAAGACGTTGCCTCCTGGCATCGAGGACCCTAGCAGTGTACTGAAAGATTGATTACCTGCATATAATGGGGACATACTTATAACACTTTTGCACAAAGCATAGGTTGCCAGAGCTGTGCTTGCTACCTGGCAGTTTAAAACGCTGCTGGAACTGATATTCGGGTGACACTCATGTCAAGTGGACCCAATTTCGGCGAAGTCCGGATGGTCTGTGACAGACAAATCTTCTGCTTGCACCTTCACGATGGTGGGACTATTAGTAATGCTGCATATAACCACCAGGCACAAACACACGGCTGGTGGCCACCCAGGTGTGACCCAAAGTAAGCAGGGGTCAAGGTGTGGAGCCCAAACCACACGGAGGAATGCCGCCCCTCTGTGTTACCAGACAATATTAGGTGGTAGATGACTCTCATCAACCTGTGCAATACCACCACTTTTCTTATTGGAGGCTTGAAGTGGTGGAACCCATGTTTAGTCTCTAGAGCCAAGTTCTGGTCAACCCTTCCCCATCTCTTCCATCATGCAGTATGTTGTTGTTATTTTGGTTTTTAGGAGCAGCAGCAACTAAGGCCATATTGCTCCGGTAATATATGCGGTGGTCATTCCCTGACCTTTCCGCATCCTCCGTATTTGGTGGTCAAGGTCTCGAACCCCGGTCTAATCAAGAAGCGTGTGCTACGCACTGCTGCTCCTGCCCACCTGGCTACGGAGGCGCCCATGCAGTATGACTGATGTCTTTTGAGATTATAATGAACACCATGGCGAGATCCAAACTTCCTTACATTTCTAGGTTACAGCTCTGAAACGGTGTTCACAGGCCAGCTGCTAGTTAGTACACTGGACCGAACCTATTGGTAACTCTCTAGGAGGCCTCCGGATCAGCTAGTGTATAATCTTGCTACTTCTACTCTGCCAGATAGTGGCTGGAGTGAGTCCGAGTAGTGTGTATGTGGGGGGGGGGGCATTGTCGAGACAAAGTTATGTCAAGGATCTGGGTATATTCTTACCATGTGTATGACCTATCCAAAAATTTAATTACTTCATGCAGCATGTTCCACCCCACATTTTCTTACTATTGAATACACCACGAATTCTCGAACTAATAGAGCAAACTTATCTGCAAAAAGATCTAAACCTCCCAAATACTTCCTAGTTCATTTCACAAATATACGCGGTCTCAATTCTAATCTCAATGATGTTCAGTTCCAGTTACAGTCTGCCAAACCCCACATATTTTTTTTCTGACCGAATCTCAGTTATCGGTTCATTCAACCGCTGCTCATCTCAGTTGCCAAATTATTCGCTGTTTGATTCCTTTCGCCTCAAATTTGTTATTTGTACATATGTCTGTTTTGATATTCCCTGTCAGAGACTTGGTAATTTGGATTCTCCTCTTTTCGATCTTCTGTGGCTTAAAATCTCTCCTCCTCATTATTTCAAATTCATCGGTTGTCTCTACTGATGAATTCTTCCAATTTCACTACTCACTTGGAACTCTTTGACTTTTTCTCTTTTCAACTGGAATTTTTCCATTCCAGCTTTCCTAAGAGTGAGGTCATTTTCCTTAGTGATTTTAATGTTCACAACTCCAGCTGGCTTCTGTTTTCTAGTCAAACAGGCCTAGCTGGTCGAGAGGCAGAGGCTTTTGCAATTACTAATGACCTTGCACAGATTGTTCATTTACCTACCAGAATACTGGACAATCCTAACCATACAGCCAACATGCTTGATCTTTTTCTCACAAACAACTCTTCTAAGAATATGGCCGAAGTGAGTGGTCCTTTAGGCACCTCAGATCACAACTTGGTGATTGTCTCTTCTCTAATGGAGCCTTTAACTCATGGCTATTGCCAACGTCATGTTTTTTGTCATTACAAGAATGCAAAATGGAATGACGAGTAAGATTTCTTTTCCTTCGTTGGATAACTGTTTCAAAACTTCTGATGTCAACGTTTGCTCAGATCGTGTCAGTGAAATTATTCCTGTAGTAATGGAATCCTTTTTCCACACTTCACTTTGAAATCTCGTCCTTAATCTAAACCCTGGTTTTCCAATAAATGTGCTAAGGCTGTTCAAGAGAAAAATGTTGCCTCTTCTAATTGGCTTTTTTCCAATACTTCAGTCTCACTTTCTGCACACATCAAAGCTCCGAACAATTTTAAACAGTTATTAATCAGCCCAAAGTAGATTTTGAACAGGCTAAGAGTAGAAAACTTTCTTCTTGCCCTAATGGTACACAAGCATTCTGATCTCTTGCCAAAGCTATTGGCCCAAACTTTTGCCCATCTGTGGTCCCACCTCTGTCTAAACCAGACCATTCTATTGTCACTGCAGTCTTTTTCTTCCAAGTTGTGTATTAATGATCTTGGTAAAACACCTCCCACCATTCCCACCACACTCCATTTAGTGCCTCCTGTCAAAAGGATGTCAGAAGGATTTTGACGAATCTTGGTGCTAAGAAGTTCTTGATGATATTTCTCCACATGTTTTCAAAACCTGCGCCCCTGAACTTGCGCCTGTTCTTTGCCGCCTTTTTTCCCTTTCTTATTCCAAAGGTTTTTTTCCCTTCTGCTTGGCAATTTGTTCCTATCCAGCCAGTTCCTAATATCAATTAACTGCCAACTCTTAAAAAATCTAGGAATCTTCGGTCTGATCTACGATTCCCAGTATGGATTCTATCAGTGTCGATCTACTGGTGATATTCTGGCTTATGTTACTCATTTATGGACAAATCCAATGGAAAAGTTCGGTGAAAGACAAGCAGTTGCTCTTAATATCTCAAAGGCTTTTGATCGTGTTTGGCATAAAGGTCTGAACAAGCTTCCATCTTATAGTTTGTGAACTGTTTTTTGTAATTGGTTATCCAGTTTTCTCTCTGATCATTCGTTGAGGGTGATGATAGATGGCTCTCTGTCTTCTAACTTCTCCACTAATGCTGGTGTTCCCCAAGGTTCAGTTTTTCTCCCACTATTTTCCTCTTGTATATTAATGACCTTCTTCCATTGACCGGAAATCCTATCTATAGTTTTGCCGATGATAGCACATTGCATTCCACTTTCCAGGTTTAGAAACTTTGTCCTGCTCAATCAGCTTTAACTTCTCGAATATCCGCTACCAATATCTTAAATTCGATTTCCGGGTAATTCTCCAGTGGGACAAGACAACTTAGTTGATTTCAATCCTTCTAAACTCAGTCTTATCTAATATCGCAAAAAGGATTCTTCTGCTCCTATGCTTAATTCTCGTGATAATCTGATTTCTAGGCAACATGATATATCTCTTTTGGGACTGTCCTGACTTCTAATCTCTCTCTCTCTTGGCACAAGCACATACTTGTGCTGCCACTTTATTAGGTAAAAAAAGGTAAAGTGCAGTCATCAACTGCAGGATGGAAGCCTCAAGAATTCATGCTGAGGGAAATGGACCATAATCTGCCACGCTGGTCCAGTGCGGGTTGGCAGATCGACCGTATTCAGCAATCAGGTGCTTGAACCCCCGGTCTACTCAAAGAGCGTGTTCTACTGCACTCCTGCTCTTTACCACTCGGCTATGGAGACACCTACCTAGTATCGTGTTGAGCCTCCTTTATCCTTCAAAACAGCCTGAATTCGTCTAGGCATGGACTGAACAAGATGCCGAAAACGTTGTGCAGGTATGGAGTACCGTGCAGACATGAGTGTGTTATGCAGTTCCTTGAGATTCGACGGTGGTGTAGGCCTGCAGCGATCATCCCATCCCAAAGATGTTCAATAGGATTGAGATTCGGGGACTGCAGCTAAGAAAAGTCGTCATGTTCCTGGAACCATTCCATAGTGATTCGGACTTTGTGCACCTGCACATTATCCTACTGCAGGTAACCATTTGACTGAGGATAAACTGTCAACGTGAACGGATGCACTTGGTCAGCAACGATGTTTAGGTACGATGTGGCATTCATCTGTGGGTATAAATGGACCCAACGTGTGCCAAGAAACATTCCCCACACCATAAGACTGCCATCACAACCTTGCACAGTAGTCGTCAGAAATGACTTGTCTATGGATTCTTGTTTTTGCTAAATTTTGAGCTTTCCATCAACATGATGCACCAGGAACTTCGACTCATCAGAACAGGAACTGTTTTCTAATCCTCGATTGTCCAGTACTCGTGTTGCTGTGCCACAGGGGGCGTGCGCTCTTGTTCTTCATTGATAGTATTAGTATTAGTATTAGTAACGGCCGTATGGTGCAAGAAAGCCTATGGCTTATGCTGCACCAGCCAAAAAAAAAAAAAAAAAAAAAAAATCCGAACAAAACAATGATAAAAACAAAAATTAAATAAATAAATAAATAATAATAATTAATAAATAAATAAAAATAATAAAATGAAATTAAAAATTAAATAAAAAGGAAATTAATCCTATCATCCTATGCGCTTCCCTTACCCGAAAGTACTATCCAGATGACCTTTGAATTTCCCCAAACTGTCGGCCTCTACCACCCATGAAGGCAATTTATTCCAGTAATTTATAACTCGCTGGCTAAAATAAAACTTCCTGCAGTCCAATCTAAACATTTCCCCGCGTAACTTGAATTTATGTCCCCTAGTTCTAGCATCATTTATAATCTTGAAAATTTTGTCCTCATTCATTTTACTGATGCCTCTCAGAGCCTTAAACACCTCAATCAAATCTCCTCTAAGGTGTCTAGTTTCCAAACTCTGCAACCCACATATTCGAAGTCTTTCTTCATAAGGACGCCCTTTTGCCGATCTCACCAGGCGAGTTACCCTTCTTTGCACCCTTTCAAGAAGCTCGATGTCTTTCTTTAGGTGCGGTCTCCATACTTGAACACAGTATTCCAAGTGTGGTCTAACATAGGCCTTATATAATGGGATTATCACGTCCCTATCTCTACTTGCAAAAGTTCGATAGATCATCGATAGGACACCATGGGCCTTCCTTGCAACCTGTTTACAATGCTCAGAGAATTTCATGTCTGACCGTATCGTAACACCCAAGTCCCTTTCCTCCAGTACTGGGTTTAGTTGAACTCCACCAAGTGAATAAGTTATTTTGGGATTACTGTTTCCCATGTGTAATACCTTACACTTTGTTGGATTAAAGCACAGCTGCCATTTTTCTGACCATTCTTGAAGTCTATCTAGGTCTCTCTGAAGAAGCTCAGCTTGACAGTGATCATTAACTACTCTACCAATTTTAACATCATCTGCAAATTTAGACATCACGCCCTCTATCCCTTCATCAATGTCGTTTATGAAAATTAAAAACAACAGTGGTCCTAATACTGATCCTTGGGGAACCCCACTTCTTACATCAACCCAATCTGAGGAATAGCCATTTATCACAACCCTCTGCCTCCTGCCCTGAAGCCATCCTTCTATCCATCTAAGGATTTTCCCAGTGATTCCAACCTGTTCCAGCTTATAAAGCAACCGCTCATGTGGGACTGAGTCAAAAGCTTTGCTGAAATCTAAATAAACAATGTCGAAATTATTCCCTAAATCCAGCTCGTGAGTGACCCTTTCGAAATAGCGAACCAGATTTGTTAAACATGATTTTCCCTTTACAAAACCATGCTGAGTATCCTTGAGAATTTCAATTCGATCCAAATGATCCTGAATTCCACCCTTGATCAATGCCTCCATGATTTTCCCTACTACTGAAGTCAGACTGACAGGTCGATAATTTCCCACTTCACTTTTAGAGCCACCCTTATGTATGGGAGATACATTTGCACTTTTCCAATCCAAGGGAATCTCCCCAGAGTCTAGTGATGCTCGCATAACCAGCCTCAGTGGTTCAATGCACTCGCTTGCCGCCTCTCTCAAGATTATAGGGTATATTCCATCAACTCCAGGAGCCTTACTAGTCTGTAGGCTTGAAAGTTTTTTCATTAAATAATCTTGCGAAATTTCAATATCATTAATTACATATTTTTTAACTTCGCTCCCACAATTTCCCATTGCCACAAAAGGCTTTTCATTTGTAAATATCGATGCAAAATAACTGTTGAGTTCATCTGCAACGGCAGCTGGTGTATTTATTACTATCCCCTTTCCCTTACGTAAAGGTCCGATCTGGTTTGTCCTGCTCTTCTTGGCATTTATATATGTGAAGAATTCTTTATCCCCCCTCTTTGCTCTGTTTGCTAGTGATTTCTCATAAACTGCCTTTGCCTGTCGAACCTTTTCTGTGGCTCTATTACACATCACCTTGTAGCTGTTATAGGCTTCAGTACTTTTTATTGCTCTGTAACGTTTCCATGCCACCTTTTTCTGCTCAAGTAATGTGGCAACTTCACTATTCATCCAACTTGGAACCCTTCTCGTGGAGTATTTTTTTAATGGTATATACGCATTCAAGGCATCTTTGATTAATGTTTTAAAAGCGTACCACAGTTCAATTGTATTCATTCTCTGCGCGATATCTACCCAGTTAATAGAGGCCATGTAGTACCTTAAGGCATCGTAATTTCCTTTTCTGAAATTAAAACCCATTCCTTTGCCTTTTACTTCTGCTACCTCTCTCGTCATCACCCACCGTAGAACTCCGTGATCACTTCCTGCTACTGGTTCCTCTACTGTCAGCCCTGTTATGTCATCTGATTCATGTGTGATGATGAGGTCTAGGATATTCTTTTCTCTAGTACTTTCCCTGACATGTTGATACAAATAACAGTCATCTAGTTGATTTAAAAATTTTGTTCCCCATGTCGAGTTTCCTTCCCATTTACTCCAATCAATTAGAGGCAAATTGAAATCACCCATAATAAGGCATTGACGCTTACTTGCCCATTCCATTTGCATGTAGAGGCTTTTGTCATAGTCTTCACAATCACCTGGTCTGTAGATTACGCCTACTCGCATTGTACCTTTGTTTCCAACTATCTCACACCATACAGACTCTATACTAGCATGTGAAATGTCTGAATCTGGGAAAGCTATCGTCGCACTCAGGCTGCTTCTGATAAGAAGCATTACCCCACCACCCCTTCTATCTACTCTATCCTCCCTAAATACATTATACAAGCCGTACTGAAACTCATCATCCCCAATTTCCGGGTGACACCACGTCTCCGTAAGCCCTATTATGGCCGCGTTACTTGTTTTAACCAGCAGTTCGAATTCGCTCATTTTATTGACGACACTTCTAACGTTACTGTATAAACAATTAAGATTTACTGTTCTTGTATATTTAACAACCCTAACACAACCCTTGAAGTTTTTTAGGCTCTCTTCCCTGATATTAGCTACCTGCTCACGTGAAACGTCTTTGCCCCCAGAACATCTAGATAATACGTCCAGTTGGGGTAACAGATAAGAACTCTTAAGGTATGTGCAAGAGTTACATTGACCAATATTATCAGATAAACGCGTGTCAGTATTACCCACATCCCCCCTAACTAGCAGTTTCCCTGAGCCTTTAAGGTATCCTCAATAATACTGGCAAAAACTT